>NW_022631040.1:8167765-8447765 GCF_010015895.1 Lontra canadensis
ACAATCAAGGAAATCATATCAATTCATCTACAACCTTGCAGTATATTTTCCCATGGCACTTACACTAATAATGCCTTTTTAAAGGGTAGCCTGTCGTGGGTTTCGAATATGTTTGAATAGCAATATGCCAAAACGGGCTTTGCCAGAATTGTGGTTACAGAGACTCATAGCTAAAAAGAGAAGGCCATAAATCTGAAATTACATGATTGCAAGATTATTTTATTTCATGAGAGGTCCTATAGGCTATAGTCATAAAGGACTAGCTTGCTAAAAAGCTCTGTGTAGCTGTCTATTTAACTCTCTATCTGTCTGATTTTCTTTCATCATCAAATGGACTTTTTCAGCATCTCTGTTTGCATGACACTTTACTGGATATATTATAGTTCTACTTCTACAGATATAGTCCCTGCATTCCAGGTTCCTTTCATCTGAAACACTTTGGATCAGACAAGATGGAACATGATTTTAATTGAGTTCTGGGACCCTGGGGAAGAAGGGTACAATAGGACATTGCCTTCCTTTCTACTGGTACTTTTGAAATTCAGAGATGTGAAGCTACTGAAGAAATTCTACGACACATTCCTTGCTAGAAATGGTGTCTTCTGTCACTCGGGCTTAGCACACCGCCTTGGTCTTTGGAGTCCCTCAATATATATGAATATGAGGGAGGGAAAACAGGCTTCAGTGTTAGTGGGAAATCCTAAAGTTAGCCTCAATTTGATTTTAGTGATAATAATGAGAATTTGGAATTTATCACGTACTACTTTTTATTGCCTCTATCTGTTCTCCTTGTGAGAAAATGGGAACCCAGTTCCATCCAGCTCTCATGGAGGATACATAAAAGTAGTTAATGGGTTCACTGAGCACTTGCACTTTTATAAGAGTATTATATGTACTAATTTATTTCATCCTCCCAACAATCCAACTGAGTTGGTATTATATTGTCACTGGTTTGCGTGAGGAAATAGGCACAGAGAAATTTCTGCAACTTGGAAGTGGTAGGGCTAGATTTCCAGTACAGGTACGTGATGTAAAAGCCCAAACTCTGAACTGTTTCTACGTAAGTTCATTGAGGGAAGACCTGGGCATCTCTTCCTAGTGTTTGACTTCCCGCTCTGGGACTGTCGTAGAACCCTGCAGGGACTGGCTGTTTCTTCACAGAGCAGCCTCAAAGTGAGATGGTGGGAATTACCACAAACATCATGGTGTCCATTCCTGCTCACATTTACCATGTTTAAACACTATGGCATGTTACACAGAAGCAAACAGTGTACACATACTTTCCATACTGCTCCAGACATGTAAAGGTAGTGACAGTCCATTATATTAACTAAAATAATAGCCATACCCTACCAATATAACACTGGACACACATATATTCTCCACAGCAAGTTGCTAGAGTAAGCTAGGATCACAGTCACCGATTATGATTAACATTTTCGGAAGTAACAGTACAGCTAACTAGGTGAGGTTATTTAATCATCCATTAATCCAATAGATATTGACTGAACCATCCCATGTGCCAGACACTGTTCTAGGAGTTAAGGAGACAGCAGTGAACAAGGCTGGAGTTAACACCTGGGTGGGGAGAGGCAGTAAATAAACAAGCACAAAACGAATGGGTAATATGTTTTAGGAAAGGTAAGAACTGCTAGTTTAAACCATACAGGATATAGCAGCAGAGCAGAGAAGGGTTGAATTACCCAGGAGGTTCTCTCAGGAGATGATAATCACGCTGGAATGCTAAGGGCAGGAAGGAGGCCGCCATGCGAAGAACTAGGGGAAAAATATTCTGGGCGAAAGAAGAGCAAGTGGAAAGCCCTTGAGGCTGTGTTCTCAGGAAGGCTAGTGTGGCCAGGCGTGGCGAGGAAGGGCCCGAGAGCGATCAGACGAGAACAGGCCTGGACAAGGGAAAGTCCCCGTTGGAAGCAGAAAAGAGTTCGCATTTCGTGGGAAGCCAAGGGAAGGTTCCCAGCAGGGAACTGACTTCATCTGATGCGTGTTTTACAGAAATAACTGGATATCGATTACTTTTCATGAATTTATCTATTAGATTTTAACTTTATATGTGAGTGACAATACCTTGGCCTTTAAATTAACTTCAAGGTTACAGCCACCCTAGCGAGGTCCGTCTTTTCAGCCCAGTTTTGTGGGTAAGGAAACGAAGGCTTAGAGGGTTTAAATCACTTGCTGAGACTACAGAGCCGGTGAATCCTGGAGCCCGGATTAAATTCCGAGTCAGTTTACCTTTGCCCGGTCGGGATTCATGCCCCTCCTGGGGGTGACCTGAAGAAGCTGCGGTTCAGCAAAACAATTACTGGGCTTGGGTCTGAGCTCTGATTCTGCTACTTCTTGGGTGACTTGCACAGTCATTCAGGCTCCTGATCATATAGAGGGAGTAAGAAAACCTAAGTCACAGGACTATACTGAGGTTTTTGTGTAAGAACATCTCTATAAGTTTCCAAGGAATGGATTGGTGGATAAATACATTTATAAATATCTTTTTTTTTATTATGTTATGTTAGTCACCATACAGTACGTCATTAGTTTTTGATGTAGTGTTCCATGATTCATTGTTTGCATGTAACACCCAGAGCTCCATGCAATATGTGCCCTCCTTAATACCCACCACCGGACTAACCCATTCCCCCCACCCTCTCCCCTCTAAATATCTTATCAAGATTTTGAAAGCCCCTGAGCTGTATATAAATGCCATTTGGAGCAACGATGGGGTGGGTTTAAGGACACAGCCTTTGGAACCTTAATCTCAGCTTCAAAGTCAAGCTCTTCCACTCACCAGCTGTATTCTGGGGCGTGTTAACAGTCTTGCAAATCTTGCCATGCATCATATTTCTAAATGTTATTACTAGCAATAGTCTTTATCTCAAATGGTTGTTATGAGTTAATATATGTAAAGCTCTTAACATATCACATAGTGAGCACAAAAAAATAGTAACGGTTATTATATTATTCATGTGAAAAGTTAGGAGAGAGTGACTTGACTGCTTGGAAGAGAAAGTGGGACTAAGTAGCAATTCTGCAACCCACTGCTGGGTCCCGTGGGGCTGCTGTGGATCAACCATAGACTGGGCATTTCGAGTTTAGGCCACACCTCTGTGTGTCTTTCTCCAGGTACTTCTCTGCTCTAAAATGTTGAGTGTCAGAGCAAATATACACTTGACTTTTGAAAAATATTGTTTCTACATCAACATTTGAATCTTGGATGGCATTCTCTACTTTCCCTTATTATTAATGAAAATTTCTCAAATGCAACCCGAAGTCTAAGTGAAAGGGAACATTGGAACAATTCACTGGATTCTTCAGAGAAAAGAATTTTACTTCCTGTTCCCATTACAAACATGCCGTCGGCATCAAGGAGAGAAATGCAGTCTCCAAGATGCTTTTAGGCTTCTTAGTGAGATCAGATCCATCAGCAGATAGATAAATCAATTCACAAGAGAGAGTCTCAACTATCTCCTTAAAGATGTCAACTGAAGGCATGTGATTTACTTGAGCATCTTAACGTTTTTGTTTCCACCTGTAGATTTGATTGCTTCATGTAGACCAAGACATTTGTTTAGAATGTAATGGAAATATACCATCACTAAGTACTTAAGGGCAATCCTCTTTAAGCTTTCAGATTTACTTAGTGTATTATCAATAATCATGGAGTGGTGAGCCAAAGCTTTCCAGGTGATCTAGCCTGGAAGGGATTCTTTGTCACATACTGAGTGCGAAGCAGCACCAATCTGAGGTTCGGACGGTATGCTGGGTATGCTCCCTTTCCCTCCAGATCCATCCTCTGCCCTGCTCTGTGCACTGGGAAATGACTCTGAAGGCTGCCTTAGGGATCTTCTCCTCCCTGTGGCTGCTTTCCAGCTGGATTTAATCAAAGGAAGGAGAGAGTTCAGTTTTTTAATGCCTCCTGATCCCTCTCTTTGGCACCCCAGTTTGTCAAGACTGCATTCTTTCTCTATGGGCACAGCCCCTCTTTAGTGGCTGTAGCATTTGCTGGGTTCCAGAACAGCTTCTTCCCCTTTAGGCCTAGAAGGTAATAGCTTCTGGCTATTGCTGGGCCCTGGGTACTTTAACCTCCCTTGTTGATTCTCTTAATTCTTCCCATGCCTCCATAAATAGCCTTTTCATTTAATTCTCTTCAAAGGCCCCTTTGAGGATGCCATCTGTTTCCTGCTGAGATCCTGACACCAGGGAGAACATTTCCAAACCTTACACAGGCCCCAATAACAATGGGTGGGCTGAGATTGGAATTGGATCATAAGCATGGAGAGATTGGAAATGATTTTGTGAAACTGAAGAAATAGAGGAATAGTGTCTCCTCATGTCTGCATGGAATGATTTCAGTCAAGCACCACCTGTGTTGCTCAAGCCCGTCTGGCCAGAGAGTGGAATGAGAGGGGCTATGAGAGTGCAGTGCGGAAATCATGCCGTCCTTGAAGATAAGGCATTCTCTGTTCCTCTCTCTTTCTGCTGCACCATCACTTGGATATTTCAAATATCTTTTGTCATAGCTTATACTACCATCCCTGTATTTTTATGGATATATTATTTATGGATGTGTTTATCTTATGAACTAAACTTTAATCCCCCAAGGAATAGAGTTCATGGTTTGTAGCCTCCTGGCCCAATCCTCGTAACTAGGCATACACTTTGAACATGGTGGGTGCTTAATAATAAGTTATTTAGTATTCAAGTACTAGGATAAAGGGAAATAAATAAAACATGTTTTATCTGTTCCTTGATGTTTTTACAGGACCGAATCAGATGATTTGGGGGAGCCCTGATTTCCATGGTCATCTCATGTTGGTGGAGAGCCATGAGGGCAGGTTGGAATTACATATTATCTCCCTTCAGTCGGAGAAAATTTGGTTGCATTTAATATTTTATATCCAGAAAACAAGCTTCCAACACAAAGATAGGAGGATCAATATTGACTTCAGTGAAATATGAATTTGGGTTGCATCAGTGTGAGGGTGACAATCAAGGCATCGTCAGATGAACGACTTGTCTCAAAGGCAATGTAAAGATTGCCAACAACTGCAGCTGAAGAATGAATCCTAAGGGATGCCATGAGAGAGAAAAAGAATGAAAAGAAATGCACACATGTGAACTAGGGCATGCTCCTGAGTGTGCACACACACACGTAGGTAGAAATGATCTACTGTTGGAACAAAAAACCTGGTGGCAAAAAAAGACACCGTCCCTGTTCTGGTGGCAGAATTCTGATTTCTATTCATGGAAGTGTCCTGATGGCCTTTAGTCTAAGCTGTAGCACTTTGGCTTTAAAGTTTTAGAACAAATGCACTGTTTGAGACAGACAATATCAATAAATCATTTAATACCTTGAGCTGTGGGAGTTGGGGGTGGGAGCAGCTTAGTTCTTGTGGGAGAGACTAACCAAACAAAAGCTTCCATGCTGGTCAGAAATACGTTAGCGAGATTAATACCTAATTAAATGCAAGTCCAAAACCAAACAGAAAACATGCTTAATACATTTTCTCTAAAAGTGGCACAGAAAACACTTAGGAACGGGATGGGATAAAGGTGATAGCAACAGAAAACAAGCCATCTGAATTGAGTAGATAGTCATAAAAGCGTAGACTCAGAGTTAGAAGGAATCTTAGTCATGGGTAGGTGGGCAAGATATTTTTGTCCTGAGAAGAGAAATGGCAAGGACACAGAAAATTGGACCACGTGATTGAAGGGGCCTCACACTTTCAGAACCAACTGAGCTCTTGGTTTCTAGCATTGTATTAGTGACTCATTGATAGAGACATAAGAGTTTTCTTAGCCTGGCTCTTTTCTGTCTTAGAAGAAAGTACCTCCATTTTTTTTTTTTTTTTAAATATAGTAGGGGCTGAGGGTAGAGGGGGGGAGGTGGCCCTACTATGCAGCAGGCATCCAGCTAGACATATAAGATCTCTCAGTTCTCTTACCACACCCATTTTTTTTTTCTTTTTTTTTAAAGTGAGGCTATGAGAAATTAAGTGCCTTGGGCAAGCTGTGTGATCTGTCACTCAGTTTCCTCTGCTGGCTATGACTATCTAAGGGGAAAGAGCCCAGGAATTGTGACTATTTCATAGTAGCCTGGTTGGTGTACATCATGTGCCAGGGCAGCTCTTGTTTCTGGATGACAGTGTTTCCCACATAGTCACAAAATCTCGGCTGTAGGACGGGGGTGGGGGAGGTGGAGGGGCTATGACCAGGCCTATCTGATCCAAGTCCTCCATTCTCTTGGTCACAGGACTATAAGGTGTTAGTTGGTTTGTAAGAGTCTGGCTCTTGGTTGACTTACGAATACTGAGAGAGAGAGAAGTCCTCTTTCCACTTGGAGGTGGGAGGGTCAGAATAATAATAGAATACCTATCATACTTGCACCGGGTGAGTAGTTCATACGTGTGAGGCATTGGCCGAAGTATATTTACATATCAACTCATTCAGTCTCAAAGCAAGCCCGTGAGTTCAATGTGCTGCAATCCACACTTCAAAGACAAGGAATCCAAGGCACCGAGAAGGTTTGATCAGGTAGTGTCAGGAGTGAATTTCTCCAGTGTCCGGAGAGAGTCTGGTGGGGAATGAAGCCAAATGGAGACAATCCGAGATGGAGGAAGGAGAGAAAGAATAAATCTGACAGCTTTGAGTCCTACACTTAAGGCTCCTGCGGAGGCTTGGAGTTTGAAACTTTTCCTTGGTTTCAAAGAATGTCTTCTGTCCTGGGGCGCCTGGGTGGTTCAGTGGGTTAAAGCCTCTGCCTTTGGCTCAGGTCATGATCCCAGGGTCCTCGGATGGAGCCCTACATCGGGCTCCCTCCTCCGCAGGGAGCCTGCTTCCTCCTCTCTCTCTGCCTGTCTCTGCCTACTTGTGATCTCTGTCTGTCAAATAAATAAGTAAAATCTTTAAGAAAAAAAAAAAAATGTCTTCTGTCCCCTTCCCAGTAGGTGAGCAGAAACATTTCCTTTCGGTTTAAGTTGGCTTTCTATCACTTGCAGTAAAAATAATCACGATTCCTTACTGATGATGTACGTTTTCTCAAGAACCCAAATGGGACTCTTATATGCAGTAAGCAAGAAAAATGTTATTTGTTGACATTTATATTTTATTATATATGTAATTTATTAAATACATTTATTAGTTAATAAATAAATTGGGTTTCATTAGGAAACACCACTACTGATATTTCCACGTATCCATTTTGGAGGTAGAGAACCATACAACTATTGATTGTCTGAAGCTGGTCTCATATACTCACTTGCTTTGATACCAGTTAAAGCTAAACACTATCAGAAAATCAAATTACTTAGGATCAGAATGCATTCTGCCAGGTTTTACAAAGTATAGATTCAATGAAGAGAAGCTGAAGTTTGATTAGAATTTTCTACAGTGTATGGTTGTAGATCACCCCCACGGAGGCTCCTAGAATTCAGAACTGGGGAGAGCTTCCATTTAAACACAGGGAGAAACCACTGAGAGAGGTTGTTTTGCTCAAGGATCCATATATAGTGAGAGAAGGACTCAAAGCTGCTGTCCTTTCTCCTCTCTTCCAGCTCATCACCCACAGTTTGTGGGGTGCACAGAGAAGTCCCCAACAGCCCCTCCTGCAATCCTCACAAGGATGTTTTTGGCAAGAACGGTGAGGGTCCGTCCCCTCGTCTGTCTCCTTCTCAGCCCTTCCTTCCATCCTCTTCGAAATAAAGTTTCAGGCCAAACTGTTTGGAGCCTGAAATTGTGTTAGAAAGCAGCGGGCAGCTACCATCCTGTGTGGCCTCCCGCAGCACCAGCCCTGAGATCAGCCCCACTCGTAGTGAGTCATAGGGTTTCCTCGGAGGCTGACCTGTCACTTCTCAGTCACCCAGTTACGAGGCCCTGGAAGCCTTCCAGTCTTCGGAGATCGTGTGAGCGTGGGTGCTTATTGCAAAAAGCTGTCAAAGTGGGGGAATTTTCAGGAAAGCTAATTAAGTCACTGACAGCATGATCCGGTGAAAGGGGGAGCCATGGCAGGCCCTAGCAAATCCGCGGTGAGTCATTGCCTTAAGCGAGAGTATGAATATGAATGCACGATTACTGGGAGCCACGCATCAGCCGCAGCTCCCTCCCTGCAGGTAAAAACTGAAGCTGCTTATGGAGCAGACTCACATCCAGGCCCCTCTCCCAAGCCTGTGCAGAGACCGTCGTCTTATTTTCGTGCTGAACAGTTAAGGACTTCCCCACACAGAATTTGGAGGTTTACACCTTACAGATGAGTACAGCCCGATTTTGAAAGCATTGAGGATAGAAACGAGTATTGTCTATGGAAAGTATCACATTGGATTTTGTAACTATTCTGTTGAACAGGAAGCCTGTCATCTCCAGGTAAAGGAAAAGATCCGTGTGCCGAAGAATTTTGGTAAAATGCATTTTGTAATTTTGTAAAAATGCATCTCATTTATGTATGAATCATGCATTGAGAGTGTTTTTGAGGATTCGGTTTTGGTAAACCAAATTGTGTTTGAAAATCACTGAGAATGCTTGTTCTCTAATGAGACTCGTAGCCTGTGCTTCTGCAAAGACACCACAGCCATCTCGTGAAACACAAAAAGGCACATCCAAATTTCTACAATTTCTATTTTAGATCTTACTGTTCTTATTAAAGCTGATCCTTCAGAATCTCTGGAAGCTGTGTCGAAACGAATCCAATTAGAAAAATCCCATTCTAAGTGGTGGAAAACGTTACAACTTTTACTACCAAAGGCCAGGTCTCCCAAGTGAGAAACAAAGCAAAAGAAAATGCCATCAGAAATCAGACAAAATCCATGAGGAAGAGTAAAAGAAATTACTTGAATAACTGAGACATGAACTTTGCAGATAATATATTCTGCGCCCCCCCTTCAGTTTCATACTAAAACAATAGGACTCTTGTTTAGGGAAGTCATGGGTAGAGCAAGGTAAATAGGTTGGTCATCAATTATCAGCATGTAAATTAGGCGCTAGTGGGGACCTGGGTTCACTTATTTAGGCAATCGTTTTATGATGGTTTAGGACTGTGATTCTCAGCCCTGGCTGCACATTAGAATCACCTGGGGACCTTTTGAAACGCACTGATCCCTGGACCCATCTCAGAATCAGAACTACAGGGGGCCGGGGCCAGGGCATAGGGAACGTGGTTAAAGTTCCCCGGGTGATTCTAATGTGCAGCCAGGGCTGAGAGCCACTGAATTAGGAAATCACCACCTGAAAATCCGGCTTAAGTCACAGAGCAACAATGCTGTATCCTCTGCGGCAGTATTTCTCAAAAGAAGGAAAAAAAAAAAAGGGTTGTGGATCATCAAAGCTGCTTGTTGAAAATACAGATTGCTGGGAATCCGCACCCTCACCCTTGGGAATCTGCACTTTGAACCTGCTCTTGTACTTGAAACACTCGGAGCCAGTACATTTAAGATGTTCAATATTGAGGAATTATTGAAAACTTAGAAGGTGCCTATAATATCACAGGGCTTTTGTCCACTTTCAAACGTGACGGTTACCAAGCTGGTTCTATGACCTGTTGTCAGGTAAGTGACACTGGCTGGATTTCACCCTCCAAGGTCTCCTGGAGTAAAGGATTCCCCTTTCGTTCAGTACGAATCCCTTTCTCCATATAGTTCCTGTCCCTTCTGTCTATCAGAACTCATCCACTCTGTAGCTTTTCTCCCAAAGCTCTATCACGCCCAGAGCTCCATCTGTCAAGTGATGGGTGAACTTACACTAGGAAGTGCTGTCTTGGTTTTCCCACATTATAAATTTTGGCAGCTGTCTTCGATGACTTAGCTCCAAACCAGAAATGAGGATAGTGGTATAGGGTCATGTAAGAGCGTGGTGGACAGCAGCGTCTGACACCTTCAGGGCACACCACATGGAAGACCACCTACCCAACTACAGATCATCGCCACTCTTTTGATTAACAGGTCCATACCTCTGGGCAGTTTTTCAGTTCTCTGGTTTGATTCCCAGAAATATAAGTTACCTAAAAAATACAATCCTCTGCAGAAGGGTCAAATCATTGACAGATGTTGGGTGAACCAATGCCTCTAGGACCATGAAGGCATTTTCTGAAAGGCAGCTTGCCGATGAAGTACCCTCATACAGCTTTGAGAGCAATGCAAATTCATCTCAATGGCAAAACGTTCTTTTGTAAAAGGGAAATCAATTCTTTTAGTACATTACTTCCTAAATGGCTTCTGTAAGATTAGTCAGGGTCTATATAGACTCCGCAGTTACACAGGCTAAATACATCTGATATTTTAGTTCATTTATTTCAGCATTTATTCTATACTTCTCAAAATATTTCCTGTAAGAACCAGGCTTCGGGCAGATAGGCTAGACTTTACCCTCTGGCTTCTTATTTTGTAACAAGGTAGGATTAGCTACTAAGTGCAAATCTGAGGTCAGTTTGTTATGGAAACACCATTAAATACTCCATCAGGGGGAATGAGTTTGGAGGAGAAGCATGACCCAGAGCTGACGGAGTTACAGAAGAAAGAGAACAGGCTGAGGTCTACTCTCCTCTGAACTGGGGGTCCCTGGGGTAAGAGAACGCACTAGAGCTAAGACAGGTGGGTGAGGTTTACCATGCCTTAGAAAACTGGCATAAGACTTCTATGGATCATCTGGCCAGTTACTGAACCCAATGGCACAACATAACGCCAAAGAAGCTATAACCGCTGGTTTGCTTTCAGGATCTATGGGTCATTTAGTTTCATCTAATTAGAAGCCAAAGATTACTTGCTGATTCCATTCTGCTATGTCACAAAGATGTACTTTTATTCATAAGGGAGAATAGATCACTGAGAATAGAGGAATCTTTGATAATTTGACACTTTTTAAGTAAAGATGAAGAGAAAAGAACAAAAGCGTGGCCTGCTACATAGATTCTGGCTGTTTCTAGTATTATTTTGTTTCCAACTGTGGTATCAATAGGTATTTTGTTTGTTTATGATATGAATCACATATTTTCCCTAAACCCTCGGGGCCTGATGTGTTTTTAAATAATTTCGGGTTTTTTTCCCAGATTTTACAAAGGTAGTAAAATACCTATACTGTATATTTTGTAATATCCTCAGAATGATCTGATAGTAAAATACGCCATTTCTGTAGCAAGACATAAATAGTCACATTAGTTGGGATAAATAAATGCTATAGTCTCCAGTTTGTTCAGATTGCATTTTGCTGCCAAAGGAGTTGTGCCGAACCTAGAAAAAACTTAAAAGATTTGGAAACAGAGAGAAGGGATTATGGATGCATATCTGTGTATTTCTCCAAACCATTCAAGGATCTTTTTATATTTTCAATTTTTACTAACTTCCTTGGGTAATTTGTCTCACACGTTATTGGCCCAAAATATACTCTTCTAACACTTAAAATGTTATCTCTAATCACTGTACTCATCGATCAGCTCAACATATTTCTGGTGACTTAGTGATTTTATTCTTTCTGGTTATGGTGAGCTTTTCAAGGTTCAGTTTCCTCTTTTAGAAAATTGTACTTGGCATTGTGCCTGGCACTTAGGGCTTGTATCAATCAGCAAGCTTCTGACTATAAGCAAGAAAAACTGGTTCTGACTTATGCAAAAGGAAGTTTATTGGGAGTGCATGGGATTAAGAGAATGGTTGAAGAACCATGCCTGGAAATAGCAGGGGTAAGAAATCTTTTGGATTGAGGTTAGGGATATTTTATCAGGACTTCTCATCTCTGTCTTTTTTTTTTTTTTTTTTTAAACATGATGCTTCTTTTTTTTTTAAGATTTTATTTATTTATTCAACAGAGAGAGAGATCACAAGTAAGCCGAGAGGCAGGCAGAGAGAGAGGAGGAAGCAGACTCCCCGCGGAGCAGAGAGCCCGATGCAGGGCTCGATGCAGGGCTCGATCTCAGGACCCTGAGATCATGACCTGAGCTGAAGGCAGAGGCTTTAACCCACTGAGCCACCCAGGCGCCCCTCATCTCTGTCTTTTAAAATTTTGAGTCACTGCGCAGAAGATGAAGCTCCGGGCGAGTATGAGGGGTAGAGCATGGCTTCTGTGCCTACTCCTGAGTTAGGAGATAGCCTGACACATTCCGTGACTGACACTCCCCCCTAGACCTGAGCAAGGAGTGGGGGAATCACCCCCTCACCTCCCTCCCCGCCCCCAGAAATGGAATTGCTATCATAAGAAAAATAAAAAACATTCCAAGAGCAAAACAAAGTAAACTTAACAGACGTCCTTTCTAAGGGTTTCAAAATATTTTCAGAATATTTTTCTTAATTCATGGCATTTTAGGCATATGCAAAATCCTATGTTTTAGACTGCTCTCATACAAAACTTGCTTCACCCCCGTGCACAGGTTTGTTGTTTTCCAGTAGACATTTCTCCAACACTCCATATCGTTCTTGAGCACAGGAGTGAAGATACTTGCCACTGGGTTTTATTTTATCTTGGTATAATTAAGGAGTTATTTTCAAAGTGATTTTTTGACAAGGAGTGTTTCCTGCCAAGGCAACACTGACGGAGGGATGCTTAATGGTAGAAATCACTTCATTAATAAGGAATGCAAATACCTCACCTGAAATTTACATAGGAATAACAAGCATATATCACATGCTTCAAGAACCAAGAAAATGAAGAAGGCCCATGAATATGGTCTTTCCTCCCTCATTTACTGCTTAGAAAATTTTAGAGGATATTATTGAATTCCTTAAGCCCCATGTTTCTTTAAGTGGTTTTTCAAATTGCAAGGCATTTTTACAGGCAGGGGCTGCTGTATGCCTACAATCTCAGTGTGAATAGCTGATAATACACATTTCTTACCTGATACTCATATTCTGTGAAAGGCGATAGTTCGGAATCCGTAAAAGAGCTTGCGCTTCCGTTGTAAGCGAGCACTGGGTTTGATTTCCCAGGTTGCGTTGTTCTTTGTCTTCTGTACAGCTCATAATATAAAACTTTTCCATTTGGCTGAAGTGGTCCCGTCCACGAAAGGGCGACTGTAGGCTGGAACCCCCCTGGAGCCATCCGTACGTCTAGATGTGGTGGGAGCTGCATCAGAGGCGCAACCTCAGGGGTCTGTAGGGATGCCCAGTCACTTGAAGCACACCCCAGCATGGTGCAGGCTTGAATTCGAACTTCATACCTTCAGGACACAAGGGCGAAATTACCCATTACTAGCAAAACAGGATTTCAAGGGAGGAATATTTACGAGACTGTTTCTCAGAAGGAAAAAAAAAAAAAAAAGACCATTTGCTGAAAAGAAAAAAGACAAATCCATTTACATTTATTCTTATCTACAGCTCATCCTTTTAAAGAGCAACAATGTCCTCTTTCTATAAAAAAGTGCGAACGTGTTAAATCCTCCTGGCTTCCCAAACTAAAACAAAAATTCTCAACTGTCTGGAAAGGGTGGCCACGATTCTTCAGGAATGTAAGGAATACATTCACTTTCAAGATTCTCTCCAACATAAAAAATTCTGGTATTCTGCAGAATTACTTAACACAACGATGAAGAATGTAGACCTTTGGGGGGCATGAACCAGTTCTCCGTAGCCCTGGGCTCTTTCTACCTCTGCAGCCGGAGCTAAACGATTCCCCAGGAATATTTTCCAGGTCATGAAGGAACATCATGGAGTTAAGGTTTCAGTGGTAATAAATCCCCTCACCTGATACCTGACATCTTAAAACAGGCTCTCTTACACCACACAAAGACCTTTTGGGGCCAAAGTTAACCCAGCTACATGCTAGATTATCAATCATGGAGACACCTTATCACCACCCAGTTAAACTCAACCAATCAATTATGTTTTGCCTCATAGTTGGTCTCCTGCCACCTGGAAAGGTCTATTTACATAGCTGGGACTTATCCTTTCCAACAAGAGGGGCTTTTGTTAGTATTAAGTGCCTACAGCAACACCTAAGTGCTTTATTTCCTCTGCACCCAGGCCCCACTGATTTTATGACACCTTGATCTTCCCTCCAGCTGCAGCCACTTTTTTTTCCTATCTTTACTTCTTTGGGTTCCAGTTTTTCCTCTTCTCTTTGCTGCTTTGAAACTCTTAGTGCTGCTTTCTGTTCTCTTCCTTTCTTTCTTTTCCCCATGTCCTCTTCCTTTTCCCCCTTCCCCTTCTTAATTACACGTCTCTCTTCCTTTGTGGCATCTTTCCCCTTTTCTGTTTCTCCCTCCTGTCTGCTCCTCCGCTGCTCATCTCCGCTGTGATGGGACTACTGGTTTACGAGTGCATCAGTGCATCTGTGTGTTAACGGCACTGACTCCTAACCAACTCTGGGAAGTCCATTTCAATTTTCCATACATAGATTATTTGTTTTCTGGATTATCTGTGGTAGTTTTAAAATTCTGGTTCACATTCCTTTTGCTACTTGAGTATTCCCATGCTCCTTCTTCCTACTGACCTTCTGGAGTTACCCCCAGGAGGACACACTAATTTGCAGTATTCGGTAAGCATTAAGCTGCTAGAAAAACCCCAAACTACATGAACCCCAACTTCATATAGAAGTGATATGTTGTTTCAAGTCATGAATGTCACTTATCTCTTAAATGAGAATGGAAAGTGCACAGACATCTCTTGTCACCTTAAGTATCATTGTTAGGTTTATCAGATGATCAAATCCCCCCCCACCCCAGCCTGTGAAAAGTGCTTCTTTCACACCTGGAAACCTTTTTATTTAGAAACCTTTTTGGCTAAGAGTTTCAAAGGGGAGCAAGCTGATACGATTTTTTCAAATTTGCAGGTACCAGTCAGGTAAAGAGGAAGCCAGTATAAAATGCACAGCTCTGCAGCTAACCTGGGTTTTTTTTTTTAATGCCCCAAATCAGAGTAAGATAAAAGGAACTCACACGGTATGTGGATTAGCTATGAAAGATACCTGCGGAAGTTTTAATTATTGTTTAATATTTAATGCGACCTTAAATAATTGTCATGAGTAGATGCATAAGACCATGAATGTTTCATTTAAACAGCACTATATATCAGAGATAATTATAGGAGGGATCCAATCTACACATCAGTAGATTACAATAATAGCTGAATTTTACCAGTGGTGGTTGGAAATCAACACTCTTTCAGCCTTTAATTTTTTTTAAGTGGTTCTGTTCATTTTACTAAATTTTAAGCATAAAATGTCTTTTATTACTCTTCTCGCTGGGGATGTAAGTTACTTAAAATGCGATAGGGAAAAATGCCAAGTAATTCTTCAAGCTAGAGGAAAAGGGCCAGTAGTAAGATTCCTTCATAGGGAGAGCAGCACACACCCATGCACATCAGAGAGCCCCAAGGGGACCGTTGAAAAACAGGAGGTAGCAAATCGGCATCATCCTGGAAAGTCATGAGATCAGAGCTGGGGGAATCCTAAGGGGTTGGGGAAACAGTCGGATGAGTCTCATTATCCCTGGAGGAAGTGCAGCATTCAGTAAGCAGGCTCTCCCCCAAACAAAATTTGGGTCAGTCCAACTCTGGCTAGTAAGAGCTTTTACTGGTACTTTCTTCCTCTTTACAATAATACCTACTTTTCTTCAATGCCTGGATCAGATGACACCATCCGGGTTCTCACAACTGTCTAGGGGTCTGGATGTTTCCAGGAGGGACTAGACTCAGGGAAGGGGCCCATCTCAGCAATGTGTTCCCGACATTGTGGTGAACTGCAAACATTTCTGAAAAACTGACTTTCAGGCTGTCACCTGTGAGAATTTTGCTCTCTAGGAGTTACGCAAGCAAGTTTGGACAGGATGAGGACGTGTTGCGTCCACTGTCAATGGTTAAGTGGTTGGGGGTTGGAGACATCCCCCATCTTGCTTCTAGAGTTTTCATTTGAACAGACTGAGGGCTCACAGTGGCTTATTCTTAGTGAATCTGAGTTGGCCACTTACCTGTGAAATGGCTTCAGCTGGTCTACTAGGAGTGACTGTGTGTCAAAAGAAGTATGACTTGTATTGATGTGTATGATTTTTGTTTCTTTAGCAAACAGCTCTCGGATAAAGAGGGTGTAATTGATGATATCGCCATTTGTCCTCACCGGAGCATCCCAGTTCACTAAAATCTCTTGTGGGCCCTTGGCCTTCAATTTTGGAGGTTCTACCCCTGAAGGTGCTGAGGGGCTGGTTCTGTCTTTGACAAGTGGACTCAAAACACCCCCTTGGCTGTTGTTGGCAGTCACTGTGTAGCCATACTCCACGCCTGGGGTGAGAATGAAATCGTGGTAGTGGGTTTCCAGGCCAGTATAGACAATGGTGCCATCCCGTCTAAGTTCATAACTTCTGATCTGGCCGTTTGGGTTTCTGGGAGGTTTCCAGGTGATTTCTATGGATTCTGAGCCTGTGACTTGCAATTTTGGAGGCTCCATGTCCTGCGGTGGGGCCTCCAGGGTCCAGGCTGATCTTGGCGCACTCTCTGTGCAACCTCCGTTAGTGCAGGCTTCCAGGGAGAAGTTATACTGAGTATAAGGTTGGAGGTCAGAAACCAGCAGGGACAGGTTCTGCCCAGCAAAGTACTCCTTACCATCCAATTTAAGCAAATATTTAGTGATCTTTCCATTTTGAACCGACGGTGGTGACCACGATACATTTATCTGAGTAGCGCTGAGAGTCCAGAGAGCTGGAGGGCTGACTCCTGCTGGGGCAGCCTCGGGCGTTGTGACGCTGGTGGGTTTGCTGGTGGAGCAGCCCCCCGCCGAGCAGGCTATGAGGGCATAAATGTAGGTAGAAAACGGAAGCAGCTCTTTGTCCGTATAATTGAAAGTCACAGCATCAAAGCTGAAAGGATAGAGCACTCCATTCCTCTGAAGTTTGTATGACTGGATAATACCATTGGACTGTTCGGGGGGGATCCAGGAAATCAGTAGTTTTGGGGGATTCATAGATACATAGGCTACCTCAGGTGGAGAGAGACCTTCTGGAGGCGCCTGCATTGTCCTTACTACGTGCCAAGAGCTACAGGTGTGGCCTGCTGAATTCCAAGTGTGGATTTTATATTCACACTGCGTCCATGGCTGCAAACCAGTGTCATTATACATAAATGTGTTCCTTTCAGTATCATATTCTGTGAAAACAATTTTCTCATCGGCCTGGATTGTCTGATTTCCCCAAACTTTTCCCTCGAAGCACCTGCGAATGACTTCATAGCGAATTATCTTTCCGTGTGGGTGGAGAGGCTCAGACCAGCTCAGCTCAATGCTGGTGGACCCCACAGACCGGATCGTAGGAGCTAACTGAGAGTGGGGAGGGGCTTCCTCTGTCCACAGGGGCTGGGGCACCGAGTGTGCACAGCCCGCCTTGGTGCAGGCCTCCAGGGTCAGCGTGTAGAGGCTGAAAGGGACCAGGCGTCGGAAGAGAAACTGACGATTCAAGCCAGAGTACTCCAGGATACCCTCGCTGAAGATGCTGTAAGTCTGCAGGAAGCACAGAAGCAGAGGGAAAATAACGTGTAGCATATGATTTCTTGGTGTAGCTGTTTTGTCCCTTTTAACCTTCTCTCCCTCCTATTCCTCATCTTGATGGTCCTAAACCACAAGAAACATTCTGATATTAATTTTGGGAATGTGATCTTTTCTAGTTAATGAAAAGTCCACAAAAAGAAGAACAATGGTTTCCTTTGCCTTTTTTTTTTTTTTTAAGGTTGGATATCATATAAGCACATATCTAAAAGCTAAGGACTATTGAAGCTGATTCTTCGACTTAAAAGGTCAAATACGTTTCCTCCTATTCTTATTTTTTTAAAGGTAAGGAACAGTATTCATATCCCCTGTTTTATAGATGATGACCAATTTGGATTTCATTCTGAGTGGGATAAGTAGGGCCTATCTACATTGTCTATCTCGTTGTAGCATTTACTGGGAAATTGAATTATATTACTTAACCATTTGTACCAGGGTGTCAGGGCTGAAAATGTCTGTGTATCTATGTGTGGGCACACATACATACACATATATGCATTTATGTGTTCTACATATTTACACAAATATAGATACAAACTTGGAATGACTAGAAGATGGAATAAACCATGCTGTTTTCTCTTGCAGGCCATGAAAGAATGGATTGCTCCTTTGGAGCAAAGTACCCTTTGGTTCTGGGAAAACCATCTGAACATTTGTTATATAAATGCAGGGCAAATTTTCATCTCATATTATTCATCATTCTTTGCGAAAGATGGGAAGTAACTCAACTTGAATGTAGATGTTTTTGTATAGTGATTTCCTGCCCTTTCCCAGCCTTGATGCACCTGAGAGATATGATACATCCCTGTGGTTGGTATGGCTCCCGAGGATGGCATCCCTCAAGAGGGGCGGGGATGTATTTCAGAATACCCTGGCAGATAGCAACTTCTTTCAAAATATGTCTCCAAAGGCAAAGGAAACAAAAGCGAATATGAACTTTCGGGACTTCATCAAGATGAAAAGCTTCTGCACAGCAAAGGAAACAGTCAACAAAACAAAGAGCCAACCCACAGAATGGGAGAAGATATTTGCAAATGACAGTACAGACAAAGGACTGATATCCAAGATCTGTAAAGAACTCCTCAAACTCAACACACACAAAACAGATGATCATGTCAAAAAATGGGCAGAAGACATGAACAGACACTTCTCCAAAGAAGACATACAAATGGCTAACAGACACATGAAAAAATGTTCATCCTCATTAGCTATCAGGGAGATTCAAATAAAAACCACACTGAGATACCACCTTACACCAGTTAGAATGTCCAAAATTAACAAGATAGTAAACAACGTGTGTTGGAGAGGATGTGGAAAAAGGAGAACCCTCTTACACTGTTGGTGGGAATGCAAGTTGGTGAAACCACTTTGGAAAACAGTGTGGACATTCCTTAAGAAATTAAAAATAGAGCTTCCCAATGACCCTGGATTTTCACTATTGGGTATTTCCCCCAAAGATACAGATGTAGTGAAAAGAAAAAAAAAAAAGTGAAAAGTACCCCAATGTTCATAGCAGCAATGGCTACAGTTGCCAAACTGTGGAAAGAACCAAGATGCCCTTCAACAGAAAAATGGATAAAGAAGATATAGTCCATATATACTATGTAGTATTACGCCTCCATCAGAAAGGATGAAGACCCAACTTTCCTATCAACATGGATGGGACTGGAAGAGATTATGCTGAGTGAAATAAATCAAGCAGAGAGAGCCAATTATCATATGGTCTCACTTACTTGTGGAGGATAAGGAATAACACGGAGGGCATGGAGAGTTGGAGAGAAGTGAGTTGGGGGAAACTGGAGGGGGAGACGAATCATGAGAGACTGTGGACTCTGAGAAACAAACTAAGGGTTTTGGAGGGGAGGGGCATGAGGGCTTGGGTGAGCCTGGTGGTGGGTATTATGGAGGGCCCATATTGCATGGAGCACTGGGTGTGGTGCATAAACAATGAATTCTGGAACATTGAAAAGAAATTAAAAAAAAAAATCCTCTGGCAGGCACATCAAGTTTGAAACATTCCCACAGGCAAACCTAACTTGGACTGCACTGTTTATATACTTTTTTGTTATTTAAGATTAAAGAGCCTAGACTTTTGGAAATGGATTTATGCTGGATTATTGTATTTCAATGTGATTTTTTTTTCTAGTTGGGTTCCTAGGGCAAGACCACACCTCTGAGGGAAGGGAAATAGTGTATTTTCTGAAGAGCGCTTAGCTTCCATAATCAACTTGAAAGCCTCGATGAGTCCCTGAGCTTCCTCATATTCACCTAGCAAATCTCTAATTAGTATTAAATTTAGCTTTCCCTCCATACCTTAGCTTCTAGCTGGGTTTGGGGAAAAACACTTGACTATGCTGAATGGTCTCACTTTAAATATCTTACTTTAAATTTTAAGAGGGCAACTCCCCCACCTTGTAGTCCAATTCCATTCCCCCACATGTTTTCTCTTTCATTTTCCAAAGCGATTCTTTAATATTTTCTCCTTTCCTCACAAACTGCCATCACCCTCTTCTGTCTCTCATAGGTGGTTATTGACAGAATCACATACTTGACTGGAGAAATAGAAGCAGTCAGAAAGGAATATTCCCATGTTATGTATTATCTTCACCATATCCATGTGAATCCAGACTTACACTGCATGCCCTCCTTCCTTGTGCTCTGGATGAAGTATCTCTACCCCAAGGAGCCCACCTGAGCTCTGGGTCCCATACCCGC
This sequence comes from Lontra canadensis, assembly GCF_010015895.1. Classification (NCBI taxonomy): domain Eukaryota; kingdom Metazoa; phylum Chordata; class Mammalia; order Carnivora; family Mustelidae; genus Lontra; species Lontra canadensis. The sequence continues at coordinate 8,187,926 of NW_022631040.1, forward strand.
TCCTTCTACAGATTTCATGCCTGCAATCATTCTCATTATCTCTTGCATCACCAATTTATCTTCCTCTACTGGGCTATTTCCATTAGTGTTTAAATGTACTCTAGTATCTTTCATTGATTTTTAAATAAAATTTCTTGACACTCTAGTCCCCCAGCTACTGCCCTGTTTCTCTGTTTTTCATCTATGCTTCTTTAAAGAGTTGGGGTCCTCATTCCTCACTTGCTATTTTCTCCTCAAGCTGTCCCAACCTGGTTTCTCATTTCACCATTTGATCTTCTTGTCAAGGTCACTATGATTACCTCATTTCCAGGTCCAGGATGACTTCTCTGCCCTCATTCCACTTGATCTTTCAAGAGCATCGGACATACTTTCTCCACAGTTTTGGGATGTCCCACTCATCTACCTGTCCTTCTACCTTACTTGCCTCTTCTGAGTCTCCTTTGCTGGCACCATTGCCTCCTCTTGACCTCCAAATTTCTGTATTACTCAGAGCTTGAGCCCTATCTCTTATCATTTCTAGTTATATTCTCTCCATACCTGATATCCTCTAGACCCATGGGTTTAAATGCCACTCATATTCTAATGAATTCCAAAAATAGAGTTCTAGACATATACCTCCAACTGTCTACTTGTCCCTTCCAACCTGTATACTTCTCAGCCTTACTTTCTCAGTCAATGACTCAAGGCCTGAATATCCCTTTTCCTTCCTGTTTCACATCCAGTCCATTAACAGATCCTGTCAGCTTTGCTTTCTGGATATATCTCCAATTCACCTACATCTTCTGTCCTCACAGCTCCCACTCTAATTCAAGCCACCATCAATTCTACCTTAAATTTTTAGCATCTTCCAAATTCCACTGGTCTTCTTAGAGTCCATTTTATACATAGCAGCCAGAGTGGCTTTGAAAAACATAAAATTGATTATACTATTCAATTGCCTAAACCTTTCAGTAATTTTTCATCACACTTAGAATAAGTTCCAAACTCATCACAGCCCACAAGGCTGGGCACAATCTACTTCCTACCAATCTGCCATTCTCATCTTTCTCTCTGTGCACCCCACCCCCCAATACTTCAACCACACTGGCTTTCTTCCGTTCATTTGAATGCACCAAGTTCATTCCTGGCTTCAGGCCTTGCATTTGCTGTTCAGTTTGTTTGGAACATTTTGCTCTCATATCTTCACATGACTGACTCGGTTTTGTCATTCAGGGCTCAGCTCAAATGTCAATTCAAATGATCATCCATTCTAAAACAGCCTGAGTAGGCGTAATTACATTATTGTGTTTAATTTTTTTTTTATGGTGTTCATCCTTCTCTGAAATTCTCTTATTTGTGTACTAGCTTTTTGTTTGCTTCTCTGTACCACCACCATTCATGTGCACGTGTGCCCACAAACACACTCTCTCTCTCACACACACACACACACACACACAAGGTGTGTGACAGCAGGAGGACCTTGCTTGTCTTGTTCACTCCTGAATAAATGCCTGGCACTTAGTAGAAGCTTAATAAATAGTTGGTGAAATGTCAATGAAGGTAAAGGAGGAGATAGTCCTATTGTCAATCATACCAAGAAGAGGCAGATGCTAGAATGGGAAACAAACACTCAAAAGGAGGGAATGGGTATCAAAAGGATGGGTATGAAGAGAGAGACTCTTTTCTCTGATGGGATCTTAGGGCATTGGCTTGGATTTTGAGACCCTGGATCATATGGCTCAAGCCTCCTGTCCTAGACTGAGGGAAGTCTGGCACTGTCACACGTAGGCAGGCTGGTAGAAGGCAGCTTGCTTCTGATGCCTGTAGCAGGCCTGCAGCTTGGGTAAGAGGCAGCCATTGTACTAAGCAGTGAAGCTGTTACCTGGAGGCCCACGAGGATGGGCCTGGGCCTGTGAGGTCTAGTTACAGTTCTAACTTGTTGCTGTAGGTAATTTCTGCTGTCATCTTCCTTGTAGGGTTTTCAGAGATGCTTTCTTCAAAGTTACAGCTTAGTCTTAACTGTTCTATGTGGAGTTAATAGGGGACTCTTGACCACCTGGAGAAGGAGTGGTGGAGGAGGGGACCGGCAGTCCCAGCCTGCAGAAGGCAGTTGATCAGGGCTTAAGCGGTGGTCCAGGACTAGAGGCAGGCACAGTCTGACCAGTAAGTCACCCCAGCTGTTGAGGACGAGTATCCAAAAGGCAGATGAAGACTGGCTTGCATGTGGGTGATCACTCAAATCAACGAAATGCAGTCTAGTAACAGAAATGCCATCTTATTTGTGCTCACAGACTGGTCAAACCTGAGACGCACCTAGGACCTTAGTAAGACTGCTCTTCACGGCTACATATGGAGGTGGGGGTTGTTAGCAGACACGGGGTGGGGGGCTTCCTGTCTTTTGCTTAATGAGCTCGGCTCAAAGTGCAAATTAGGCAGGACTAAAGCAAATAACTGTGCAGGAGAAGTCAGGAGGCAGTAGGAACAGTCATTTAGAGTTCCATTTTGGCGTGACTTCCTGACTTCAAATTGCGATTCGATCATTTGCAATGGGGGCTTGGGTAATTATTTAGCCTTGATATGCCTCATGAAGTTTAGTGGTACCTACCTGGTAGGGTTGATGCGCAAGTTAAATGAGATAATCCATGGAGAGCACTTAGCCCAGTGTTGGGTTCATAGGAAGCATAATACATGGGAGCTAGTTTTCTCTGATCTATGATTAAGTGCCTGGAGGAGCTATCCAGGCGGATTAAACAGACGGTGAAGGGTGTTTCCCCACAGTGACCTGATGGCCTGTCAGGGCTCATCTATTTATCTGGAGGACACCAAACATGATTTCATATTCAGAGTAGACGTTACCTTAATCACACCATTGGTTCTCACAGGCTCTGACCACTGTAGCAACAACGCCCGGCCGTTCTCTTGCTGTTCTACTGTAAAGTTGCTCAGTCCACTTGGGGAAGATTCTAGGGTTTGAACCACGGTCCAGGGGCTTGAAACGTCTCCTGCCTGGTTTGTGGCCACAATTCCAATGTGATATGTTGTGAATGGTTCTAACCCAAATAGGTGGGCTTGATGGCTCGTTCCCTGCATGCACAAAAATTAACAGGTTAGATTTCTTTTAGGAACTGCTAACAATTGCTGGAATATCATTCTCTGACCAAGGTACATTAGCAACGGCAGCATAAATATCACAACAGAGTTTTGAATTACTAAGAAAACAACGTGGCTTTTTTATTGTTCTTCACACCTGAATATACTATCAAATGTTGTATAACTTCAGACATACACAAAGTGGGGATCAGATAGAATCCTTGCCTTTCCAGAGCTTGCAACCCAAAGGATGTGACACATAACATGAAAAAAAAAAAAAAAAAGTGCTTCAGGCTAGTGCGGCATCCAGCTCATGGTGGAAATCAGTGGCACCAAGTTTCATGACAAAGAATGGGATAATCTTAAGGGCTTGGAGGTCTAACTGGAATGGTTAATCCCCAGCACAATTTGTATATACATATGACTCCCCAGTCTCCCTCCCTCCTTCTCTTGGTGAGTATTTATATCTTACAGATGCAGTAAAACAGACACAAGAAAACAAAATGACAAGCGAGCTGAACTGTAAATAAACAAATTCGCTTAGAGAAGTCTAATAGTGATATATATCTATACATGTGAAAATAGTCTCGTTTGTTAAAAACATCATAACTGGAACCATCAAATTTACCAACAATAATTGTTAGCTAGGCTTTGAGAATGTGGTTTTTGTTGATTTAAAAGGAAAAAAAAAGATAGGATTAGAGGGGTTTTTTGTTTTGTTTTGTTTTTTTTCCTGCTTGGAGAGAACATTTAATGTATTTTACATAACTAAAAGCTGGAACTAAAAGTCTTCATGTTTTGAAAGCGCCCAGGGTGCTCTTTCTACATCTGGGCTGGGTGGATATGTCTGTTTATGAATAGCAAATATGTCTGCAAGTGGACCATGAATATGTGTATAGATAACACACACACACACACACACACACACACACACATCCAGAGACACATACTGACACACAGAGACACCCAGACACACAGAAACACTTTCTTTTGTGTACTATACGTGAGTAATCATGAGGACGTTTTGAATGGCTTCATGGTGTGTAAGATCAGGTTTGGTTTATTAGACGTTTAAACACGACAGTTTTCAATGGTCCTCTCCTTGGTGGATACAAAAGGATGAATGTGAGGGAGAGAAGAGGAAGTTATTTCTGAGAGTAGATACCCGAAATCAGACAAAGTTACGTGACTAGAAATTCTCCTAATTGAGAGGCATCCAAATATCATTTTGAATAAAATCTAAAACAAAGTGGCAAAGTCAATTTGAATCATTTTCTAAAAAATGGGCCAGACAAAACCAAAACACTTTGTAGAAATAATTTTTGACACTGTTTCCTCACATTCTTGGTCATAAGTTTCACCTGTCTAATGTCTCTTATTATGTGTTAACCACGAGCAGAGAAAATATAATTTCCTTTATTTATCAAAAACTTCTAAGTCAATTTTCCTCTTTCAATAAGTCCCATTATGATATTACATGCTAACCTCTTGAAATCTTTTAATATTTAAACATTTGCTAAGCGACCAGACTCTGAAACAAATTTTATAGAAATACTAATTTCTCTTTTTTAAAATATTAAAAGTTGGATCATAAATATTTAAAACTTATTTCTCCACAACACTGGATTGGTCTTTTAGATAAATATAGCAAAGAACTAGAATGACCATAATGAATATTAAATCTGAAGATGCTACAAGTCCCGATTACAAACATTCTTTTCTGATAAATGATTCCTTTTCTGTAGAAATAGGGCAAACATGGGCAAGATTAATAATGCAAAAAAGAAAAACTCTTTGTTCAGAATATTCAGTAATGGGCGCCAAAAAAGCATAAGCTCCAAAGCAAATAGTAATCACCTCTAACAGATTATATATAAAAAAGGTAGGCTGTTGGGGGACATTTAGAGATAGCTTTTGTCATAAGAAACATGAAAAGCATGTGGGCTATAAAGCAAAAACATATGTATATTGTCAATAGCAGCACCTGCTCAATTACAGTTTATTTCAGAGCTGAGAATTCCATTCAGCCCCTAGATGGCAATACTATCAAACACTTTCGGTAACACGAGTCCTTAATGATTAACAACCGGCATTCAGTCATCCAACACACTCCAGGCAACCATTAAAAAAATAACAAAACTGATTTCATTATAGATCCTTTTAATAAACATTTATAGCTCAGATCCCCCACAACGCCGAAGTATTCAGAATGCCCTGGCCTCCAAACTTCTAATGTAGAAATAGGACCTGCAGATCTCAAGTTGAAGTTCGTGCGTGCCTGACACCGAGATCCTTAGAGGTTTATTCCTACAAAAGGTGATTATGGTAGTTGTTTTGCTTACTTTGGTCGTATCTTACAAAAAAAAAAAAAGAAAGAAAGAAAGAAAGAAAGAAAGAAAGAAAGAAAGAAAGAAAGAATCTCATATTGTAAATGTAAAGGAAGTGTGTGAAGGAGAATTTTTATAGCATAAATTTACGCTGAGGACTAGTTCCCATATTATGTTGTTATTTGTGAAGAGCTACAACACACACACACACACACACACCTCTTAAATAAACCTCATTAATGATCATGCTTTTTGTCCATGTTTAGTAAAGGCCATATGAAAAAAAATGCAGAAAATTTAAAAATGGCAAGATGGTTCTTACCAATATATTCTTTGACATTACATTATTCTCTCTTGAGTGGATTTCCAACACCAAAGTTCACTATTTTAGAATCCTGTAAAATTTGGGCACAGTTCTTTCTGCAGATTGGGTTCTATCTTGTTTGTTTATTGAGTTACTCAGGTTTTTCTCCCCTTAAATTCAGATTTTCTTGAACACTGTCTACCTTACATGTTCTGGATTAAATTCTGTCCTTGGGGGATGTAGTGTTCTCCTCTGTTGACTAGTAAAATCATCATTAAAATCCTTTTTCTTCCCTTTCACTCCTCTGCTCCCCCTTTCTCCTTCCCTTATGGAGATGATCTTGATTTGATACTCTTACTTCTTCTTCTTTGTTGTCCTTATTTTGATCCTTCTTTCCCTCACTCTTCCATCTTACTGATTCTTAGGAGATAGATTTCTTGTCATCCCCGATCTCTGGGCTACCAGCTTGTGCTCACTTCCCATCTGTCCTTGTCCTTCCCATGTTCACACCCACCTAATGTTCATATTTTTATTCTATAAGTACATTGAGTACTTTTGTTAGGCAGCCAGTGGAAAGAATGATTCAACAGAGGAAAATAGGAAAAATGCAGCCTCCACATAGATTGTGGAGATATTTCCAACGAGACTTAGCTTAAAAAAAAAAACCAAAAACAACCTTATATGCATAAGGGCTGCAGTCTGGATACAAAGCAGTATGTCCTTTTATGTGACATAAAGACAAGACTCTCTGGAACGGTCTGCCAGTTGAGGTTCTGCTGGCAATCTGAACTACATTTTAACCTCTCAACTCTGCTCCTGGGGGCACATGAAACTACTTGGAGTCTTCAGCAGTCTGACAATTTTACACCATCTCCTCTGATTATTTTTGACGACTTGAAGTGCCCCAAAGGTGGCCCTGGGGTCAATAGGTTTATGTAGGTTGAAAATGATCAAAAATTACCATTGATCTGTAGCTGTCAATAAAAGGCTGTGTGGGGAGTCTCCCTGCACAAATGTTTAAACTGCATAAAGCAACCTAACTTAGTCATCTTTGAGTCTATTGATCTGATGAACCAGCAGTTTCCAAAGCTTTCCCTCTGGTCTTTGTGGTGCGTTTTCACTGAACCCACTTACCTGGGCCCTTAGGGATCATTTTACCCTGCTCCTGGTAATGAACCAAAACAGTGGTGCGTGGGCACTGCTGTGCTCTTCAGCAGAGTATCGTGTGTGCTTATTACCTTTTGGAAAGGGTTAATCTTCCTGGTCACCATCAACTTCGTTTCCAGCTGATGGGGTTTCTTCTGTCTATACTCCTTATCATGAGGTCCTCATTTTAAAATATGTGACTTTTGGCCTATAAATCCGAACCTAGTTCTAGGATTCCTTTGCCTTGTTAGTTACCACAAATGCCAAGATCCAGAGAACGGGTCACATCAAAAGTTTGCTTTCTTTTGTATAAGGAGAGCTTCAGAGGAGTCTAAATTTAATTATATCAACCTCTGTTTTTCTTTCTTTTTTTTTTTTTTAAAGATTTTATTTATTTATTTGTCAGAGACAGAGGGAGAGAGAGTGAGCACAGGCAGACAGAGAGGCAGGCAGAGGCAGAGGGAGAAGCAGGCTCCCCGCCGAGCAAGGAGCCCGATGTGGGACTCGATCCCAGGACGCTGGGATCATGACCTGAGCCGAAGGCAGCCGCTTAACCAACTGAGCCACCCAGGCGCCCCAACCTCTGTTTTTCTTAGTTGAACCACTTGGGTGCTGCTTCTTGCTTTTGTCATAAGTTATAGTTTTCCTTGTCATAATGATACAATAAACAAATGATTATAGATAAGTTTCTAGTTTAGACTACGAATAAAACATGAGAAGTAGGAAAAGCTCTTATTGACTACTGCCTACAAGCCATGGCTTTGGACAGAGTACAGCCAACCAATAGGATGATTTACACATTTTAATGCTGACAAATCAACACAGATTATTTTTGTAGATTTCTGAAAGCCAGGTCCTTTGAGGCATGGGATGCGGAGGTCTATCTTCTTTCCCATTTATAAAGTTAATTTTTAGCTTCTCCAAAGTTGACCAACATATTTATATCTAGTACTCATTTTGTAAAAGTCACCTCCGTCTCAATACAGAAGTGATCCTTTATTACCCATAGCCGAATAACAGCCTTGGCTACTTAGCCATAATTTTCTAAGTATGAGACTTCTAAGTCTGCAAAATGTTAACAAAGAAAATTCCCACTGGTTTCATATGTGCATTTACTTTACCAGTGCCATCTCTGCCTCCATACCTCCTGGCTGGTAGGACAAAGACATTTTTTGATGGCACGCACATATATGTGGAGTTGCTCTAGAATCAAAGGTTGACTCCTAATACAAAATGGTAGGAGAAAAACCCTTTAGGTTCGTGGTCTATTGTTTTATCTGCATGAAGCATGAGCAGGTACTGGGGCGCACTGCCAAATGGCATGACAGAGCTGCCAAAATGGTTAGTAGAAACATCTAGTATTGTTGGCCGGCAGCTTCTTTCTTTCTTTCTTTCTTTCTTTCTTTCTTTCTTTCTTTCTTTCTTTCTTTCTTTCTTTCTTTCTTTCTTTCTTTTAAAGATTTATTTATTTATTTACTTGGGAGGGGCAAAGGGAGCAGACTCCACGCTGAGTGTGGAGCCCCACACCAGGCCTTTGTGCATCTGGTATGCACAGGATTTGATAAAGTTGCTGTGGGGATATAAGATGGAAAATCCAGGCTCCTGACTCTTAGGAGTTTATATTCTACTAGAGCAGGTCAATCATAAATATAGATACACACAAGGTAAAGTGTGGTAAGCGCTATAGCCCGGTGCCAGGAAATACTGAAGGGACACTTCTTACTGGGAAGGGAGGAGGCTGAAGGGTAGGGGCAGACTTACTTGGGAGGTAGCATCTGATAGAGGTTAGGAATGAGGCAGAGTTTGAGTAGATGAATATATGTGAGCAATTAGAAGAAAGAAAAGAAATAAAAATGCAGGATATGTTTGGGGACGAGCTGGGAGTTGCATGGAGCTGAAATGTAGGGACTAGTGGGGATTAAGGCTGGAAAGAGATTGGTGGCAAGACTGGAGAGAGTTGTGAAAGTCACCTTAATTATTCTGGATGAAAATTGGTTGGGAAACACTGAGTAACATTACACCAGGATTTGAAGAACTAGTGTGATATAAAGAGCTCTACAATGCAATTTGAGAGAATAACGGGATGTTAAAATTTTGCTCTATTGTGGTATATAGGTCATGGTCAGTGACTGATGAAATAAAAAAAAAAAAACTGCCAAGAATTAGCTAATGAATTCATTTAGATATTATTCAGCCGGTAAATATGGATCATCATATATACGAGATAATAGGAAAGTATTTTCTTAGGAACAAGATTTTAAAAATCTTTATTGAATGTTTGCTCTATCTCAAAATTCGTAATTACTCTTTCAACGCAGATGTTTGTCTTTCGATCACAATCAAAGTAGGGATATAAAAACTGGGCTGAGTTGAAGCCAATGATACTGTCCTCTGTCCGGTTGGCTATCAGAATCACACGTACCTGGTCTGTTTGTCTGACAGTGGACACATGTTTGTGTGGAGCCGTCCACACTTTTGCACTGGTCACTTGTACATATCAAACAGCTAGGAAGCAGCTGGAAAGGTTAGGAACACTACTGATGACCACAACACAGAATGAGACCAATTCAGAAGCACACACAAGCGTGAAAGCATTCCTAGCTTTGGGTTCTCACTAATGTTTGAAGGTGTAATTTGAAAGATTTCAAGAAACTAAAAATGCATATCCGCCTTTTAAGTAACTGTGATACATATAATTACAATTGATTACTCAGGGGCCCTTTGTTGAAGCAATTGTAAATTTCAAACAAAATGTTCAGTCTGGGGGCTGCCTGGGTGGCTCAGTGGGTTAAGCCTCTGCCTTCAGCTCAGGTCATGATCTCAGGGTCCTGGGATCGAGTCCCACATCAGGCTGTCTGCTGGGCAGGGAGCCTGCTTCCTCCTCCCTCTCTCTTTCTCTCTCTCTCTCTCTGCTTGCCTCTCTGCCTACTTGTGATCTCTGTCAAATAAATAAAATATTTAAAAAAATGTTCAGTCTGGAGTATGCATACACTAGTGCTGTGAACAGACACTTTTATGTCTTTACTCCCACAAATACCTACATTCAGAAAAGAAGAATGATATATAAAAGAGAGGTTTTCATTTTTACCTCTCTCAGAATACATCATTCATTTTGTAATGGGGGGGGGTCAATGCAAAAAGAAGATTCAATTCACAGATTTTTTTCTTCACGGACAAATGGGTTCTATCAATTTAAGCTATAAAGCCAAAGCCAGTGTTCTTGCAAAATGAACGATGATGCCTCAGTTACCATAAAAACATTGGAGAAAAAAAAAGAATGGTTTCGAAATGGCTCATTTTTCAAAGAAGAGGAAAAAATTAAATTTGTGATAATTAAATTTTAAAGTGGCAAATCAGTCACACTAAATATTAAAAAGCAGTATTTCTGATCTATCAAAATTAAAAATGTGCATAGTCTGTGACCCAGCAATTCTACTCCGGCAATCTATTTTATGACAATACTAGTAAAACTGTGCTAAAATATATTTAAAAGAATTTCATTCCAGCATGTCTTGTATTTACTCAGTCCTTGAATAAGCACATATTTATTCAGGCTTGAATTGAGGGCTTCCGGTGTAATAAGCAGCTTCTGAAGGTTTGAGGACACGGCAGAAAGCAAAGGATACATGGACACTGTCCTCTTGAGTTTTACATTATCATGAGGAGAAATGGACAGTAAATAAGCAAAATAAAGAGAGAGAGAGAATTAGGAATGGTGGCAAAGTATGAAGATATTTAAGTAGAGTACTGAATTAGAGCTTGGGTTTAGGTGGTAGGGAAGAGTGAGATTCTCAGTTTAAGAAGAGTGATTTGGATTTTTGAAGAAGTTCCATGTAGGCGAGAATGCAGAAGAAACCAACCAAGAGAAGAACGGGAGGAGAAGTTCTCAGGTGAAAGGGAAGCTCTTGGTATTCCAGCAGACAGTGAGAAGCTGCACGAGTGAGAGGGAGGGTGGCACAGAATAAGGTCAAAGCGATGGGCAGAAGTCAGATGGTGAAACCTTGTAGACCAACATTAGAGAGTCTGATTCTAATTTCAGTGGAAAATTACAGAAGGCCTTTAAGCAAGGGGATGATATGATTTAATGTAGGTTTTAAAGACGTCATTCTGGCTGCTCTGTAGAGAATATATGTAGGGAGTTGTTTTAAGTCTACTCAGGCTGCCATGACAAAATACCAGGAACTGGCTTAAAAAAAAAAAAACCCAGAAATTTATATTCTCCTAGTTCTGGAGGCTAGGAGTGGAGATCAAGGTGCCATCAAACTCAGTTTGTGGTGAGGCTTCACTAATTGATTGTAGATAGCTGCCTTCTTACTCTGCCCTCTCACACAGTTTTTTTCTGCATGCTCATGGAGAGAGGGAGAGATTTCTGGTGTCTCTTTTTCATCTTATAAGGGCAGCAGTTCTATCAGATCAAGGCCCATTCTTACAACCTATTCTAACCTTAATTAATTCCTAAAGTTCCTACCTCCAAATACAGTCACATTGGGGTTATGGATTCAATGTATGAACTTCGGGGGAACACAATGCAGTCCACAATAGGGGTCAAGAGAAGGAGTGAGTTTTTTCAAGTCTGGGAGGGGTGCTAGTTTCTTGGTCCAGGGTGGTAATGGTGTAGATGGAACTAAGTGGATGGATTTATGTTTTGGAAGTAGAGCCAAGAGAATTATGACAGATTGAATGTAGAAGAAAAAGGAAAGAAGAATCAAGGACGACTCCTGGGTTTGCCTCGAAAGGAAGGGTGGATGGTGGTACCATTGAATGAGATGTGGCAGTCTGAAACAGTGACTGATTTGGGGATGGAAGGAATCATTTTGGCCATATGAAGTTGGCATACCATGTAGATCTATGAATCTCTAGTGCTGAGTAGAGACTGGGTTAGGAAAATACATCTGAGAGTCATTGCACATCTCTCCCAAAATCTGGTCTCAAATCCAATGGCCTTCTCAATCTCTCCACTTTTACTTCTAATACACCACAAATTTAACAAGTCTTAATATGATTAATTGATCTTCCCTTCTGTATAATTTGTATGTATTTGTATTATGTTAAGTAGGTTAAAATGAATCTATATCTCAGAATCCCATTCTGTGGCAATCACACCCTAAGGTGACCATGAGTTAGTTATACCCCGGTATAATTCACCTCCTCCTGAGTTCAGTCAGGACCCATGACTTACTTCTAAACAATGGAAAATGAGGCATCACTCACATGAATGTAAGAGACACCACCTTAGCTGGCTGACAGCAAAGTTCTCCTGTTGGTCTTTGGGAAGCAAGCTGCCATGTTATGAGAGGGCTGTGAAGATCTCCATGGCAGGGGATAGTGGGTGGTCTCTAGGAGCTGAGGGCAAGTCAATAAGAAGCCAGCAACCCCCAAGGCTTAAAGCCACAAGGAAATCAATTCTGCCAACAACCTGGAAGAAAATACTTTCTTAGTCAAGCCTCCAGATGACAATGCAGCCCAGCGGGTGCCTTGACTGCAGCCTTGTGAGATCCTAAAGGACCCAACTAAGCCATGTCTACACATCTAACTCATGGGACTATGACAGAACAAATGCATGCTCTTTTTAAGCCACTAGAGTTGTGGTAATTTGTCCTGTGGCAGTAGGAAACTAGTACACCATCCTTTTATGGTTCTAGGTTAAAGTTGGTAAGAGATTTGGAGGATGAAGTAAAGAGGCAACTATTATCTCCTAAAGTTCATTGAAGTTAGATGTGGAGATAAATAGGCACAGAGGTGTAAGTTTTTCAGTTTGTCCTAATTCTCTTCTGCTCCATAGCTGGCTCTTCCTTCTGATTGCTGACGACAGGTGGCTATGGGTCTATGATTTGATTTTGGCTTCACAGGGATGGTAGCTAGACAGAACTTCCCAGTGATGTCTCCACAAGTTTCTTCCTGACAGTTCCATTTAGGTGGCCGGTCATGCCTGGCTTCTTAGACTGGTTGGGTGGGAGCTCTTTTATACATCCTCTTACTCCTCTTCCTGGATCTTCACTTTTCCAACTCTTCCCACAGTTTTGTGAATTCTAGTTCCTGTAGGAAGTCCCCTATCTCCATACCCATAGTGTTCAGTTTCCTCAACTGAAATGTGTCTGATGCACCCACCAAAGCTGCTTCACCTGGAGTCCTTTCTTTTCTAGAGATGACAACTTCATCCTTCCAATTTTTCAGGCCAAAAATTTTAGATTCATCTTCTCTTTCCCTCACACCTACATCTAGTCATTAGGAAATAATTTTGGATTTATTTAACTTCAAGATACATCCAGAATCCTACCCATTCTCATCATTTTTATTATAGCCACTCTGCTCCAAGACATTCTCTTCTACTTCAATCACTGTAATAGTCAACTTAACTGGTCTCCCTACTTTTAACCTTAACCACCACCCCCATCCACATAGCAATCAGAATGACATTTCGAAACATGTCAGACCATGGGACTTCTTTGCTCAAAACCTTGTGGTAGTTCTTAGGTTGTTCAGAGAAGAAACCTGTTCTTGCTGGCCCTTTGATTTCCCCTTTGCCATAACCTCTCCACATGCAAGCTGCACTGCAGCCACAGGGGTGCATCAAATACATCAAAGAAGCTCCTGCCTTGAGGGCCCTATACTGGCTATTTCCTCTGCCTGCAACCCACTTTACCCACAAGACCGCTTGGTAACTTCAGCTCATCTTCTCGTTGAACCGCTCCTATTTAAAATTGCAGCCTGCCACTTTCCTCCCCCACTCCTCCCATTTTAGAACCCCTTTTCTTGCGCTCTATTTTTCTCTTTTTCAAAGCACTCATCAGTCATTTTCAACATATCATGTAATCTATTAATTGATTATGATTGTTATTTATTTTTTCTCTCTCTTTACTAGAAGTTCCACCCGGGCAGAGACCTGTATGTGTTTCATTCTTTGCTCTATTCCAAGTGTCTCTAATTATGCCTCATAGCGAGTAAGTGCTCAAAAAACTAGTTGTGCTCAGTGACTATGGAGAGGATTTAGAATGAAGGGATGGGGTAAAGAAGAAAGAGAGCCTAGGAAGACACCATAGGTAAAGGAGAGGGCCCAGCACCAAAGTCAGCGACAGAGGCAGGTGAGGGCGAGATGCACAAGTGGAAGAGGATGAGTCAGTAATGAAAACGAAGCAGAGACCAGTGAAGTAGGAAGGAAACCAGGAGAATTCAACTTCATGGACACCAAAAAAAGAGGATATTTTGTAAAAGGAGGTATGGTCATCAGTGTCAAATGATGTTGAAATTTTGTTTTATTTTGTTTTATGAGGATGAAATGTTAAAGAAGACGGACCCAGAAAGTTCTTTGGATTTGGTGGCAAGTGGTCCCGAAATAAGACATTGAGTGGAATGTAGAGACAGAACTCTGACTGAAGAGGAAGAGAGAGCCAGATGTGTGGAAGGAGGAGCCTCGACTTTAACATAACTCTTTTGAAAAGTTGGCTGTAAAAGAGAACAAGGGAATGAGTGTGAACAAGATGAGTGTGAACAAGGGAATGGTAGCTGGGAGGGCCCTGTGGCCTGTGTGGTCACATTTTTTTTTTTTTTAAAGGGAGATACTAGAACATATATGTATGTTGATAAGAACTCTTCAATAATAAGGGGGAGATTGTTAATTTAGAATTAAATATAAGGACTTCCTTCTCACTTTGCATGTAGAAACCATGTTAGCCAAAGTTTCGTGTATGGCGAATGGATATGGATGGTTTCAGCCAATTACTTTGGAGTTGGCGCTAGAGTCTGCAGCAAAGCCATGTTTCACGCTAAGAGCTGCCATTGTAGTTTGCATAGCTCTTTTCATAGATAAATTTGGAAAAATAAACATCACCAAAAAATGAAGTGGTGAATAAACTATAAGCCCATTATCTACTAGGAGCAGGGTAATTTTTAAAATGTTTTAATTAAATTATTACTTTTGATAAATTGTATCTTCCAAATAGAGTACATGATGAAGAGATATGTACGCAGTGTAAAAAAAAAAAAAAAAGTTAACAGTTTGCCCTCCTCTTGTCTTTCCTTCCTAAGACAGGGTAATTATTTTTGAGCAGAGTTTTGGCTTTCACATGTCAGACCTGGTATAAAGTACTGCACATGCATTATCTTATTTTGTCTTCACAAAAAAGCTATGAGGTTGATAATATTACACATAAGGAAACTGAGGCTTAGGTGAGTTAAGTAACTTGCCCAGAGTCATACGAACAGTAAACGACATGGTCACAATTTTATTCCTGCACTAACACTGAGTGCAAATGTTCTTGTCAACTGTGATAGTGGTTCTAACATTTGGGTCCCAGTACCCATATTTCTTAAATCAATAGATGATTCCCCAAAGCTTTTGTTTCTGTGCTTTACATCCCTTAGTATTTGCTATATTAAAAATTAAAGCTGAGGAAATTAAAAAAAAAAAAAAAGAGAGAGAAAGAAACAAAAAGAAAAAAGAGTACCGAAGCACGTATGCCATTATTCAGCAGAGTGATGACACGATCAAACATCATGTAGCCTCTGGAAAATTCTGCTGTACACTCTGAGGGGATGAGTGTGAGAAAGAAACACAATGTCTTAATATTAACATGAAAATATTTTTGACCTGGAAGACCCTTTGGAAAAGTTTCTGGGACTCTAAGGGGTTCACAGACTCTAGTTGGAGTGCCACTTAACTACATTATATCTTGCTTTAATTGGCAGCTCCAATGAAAGATTAATCAAAGATTTGTTTGAACTTTTGTGCAGTGAAGAAAGGAGTCTTATATTTCCAACTTTTGATAATACACTCATAATACTTGTGATTAAATATGAAATATCCATGTATACATGTCTTATTAATAAAACTTTTAATTAGAGTTAAAGAGTCAAAGAATGATGAAACTCTATTCTACTACCTCACTTTGTAGTTGAACCTAGAGTCCAATGGTTTAAATAACCTGTATGAGATCCCATGACCCATCAATACTAGCTTTGCTATTGAGTCCAAGATTCTCAACTCATGTATACACACTCTTCTTCAATTAAAACGATCTGTTTTAAACAAGGAGTTCCAAATTTCTTTGTCATAAACATTGTTCCTTATGAGAGAGAATGGGTTTGAATTTACTCATAGATTGACCGCTTTTCTTAATGGATCTTCTGCTACATTACATTTGTCTGTTCATGGGTTTGTCCTCTCAATACAAAGTGGACTTCTGGATTAGGACTGTTTCTTAGCCTCACATTATCGCAGTTTTCTCATATGTAAAAAGGGAATAATAATAGTACTTATCATTTGAGTTTGTACACTTCAGTGAGTTAAGCATCAGAATACTGCCGGCCATGTAGTAAGCATTTAGCAGATGCTAGATTCTATTATTATTATTATCATAAGCATCAAAGAGACGCTTCTACACAGAAGATATTCAATAAACAGTTCTGGAAGATATGAATGAATAAATGGGTAAGTCTAAAGCAATGAATAACACATAAGTCATTTTTACTGCATAGCACCCTGGCTTGTATGGAGAATATATGGAGGATGATATTTTGAAAGAAGGCATAGCATCTCAGGAAAGTAAGCACATCTTTTAGATTAAATTTATAAACATCATCCTTGTAAATGTTTTTTAATGAAGATCTAGTAGGTATTGCATAAGTGTACATTAAATAATTGAGTAAATTGTAAATTCTCCTTTGTTACTGACTTCAATCATTTGGTCTTTAAGTATTTATTTATACACATGTATATATAAACTAGATCACGTAATAATGAATATGATTTTTCAGCAGTATCTACAGGGAGCACAATATGACGTTTTGTGTTCTTACATAACCTGATATTGGGGGTGAGCTGAAAAAGATAATACCTTTCTCCAGCGAAGAATAAATAACACTAATAGGTGGTATAGGAAATTTGCATAGGGAAGTTGGTGCTATAAAACACAAAATGGCATTTTCCAGAGAGTCTGGGGTATTTGGATGGCAGAAACTCCTTCAGTGCCCATGGATCAGGTTATCCTTAGAAACAGGAAAATGTGAACAATTTTTGACAAATGTAAAAATGTACATACAGTGGGAAATTCTAGAAAAAAATACAAAAATCAAACAGTTAGGGCCAATTTAATGTTAAAACCTGTTTAACTATTAGGGCCTGCTTAGCCAGAACAACTCCATATTGCCTAGGTAGCCATATTGTTGTTTACATCCACGGACTTCATTCCGGGAATAAACGCCCCCGCGGTTGCTGGTATGGTTCCTGGTATCGATTCCGGGAGTAAATGCCTTAACAGTAGAAGCCACGTACCTTGGGTCTGCGGTTATGCCCTATAAAACCAGCCTGTGAGATCGGGACGGGGTCGCTCTCTTCGGAGGCGGCCCTGGCTGGTCAGTCTAAGTTCTGATGCTTGGCATAGAATAAGGCTTTGCATAACTTTCACTTTGTCTCAGTCTCGTTCCTTTGATAACAGACCCCAACAAAGCACATGTATTCAATAATAGATGAATCAAAAAAAAATAATAGATGAATCCATCTTTATAATAAAATAGAAAAAGTCCTGAATCAGCCTCCAAAAATACCTGGGACCAGAGAGTTCTACCAGTGAAGTTTTTTGTTATTGCTTTTAATTAAATCTGTAACAGATAATTGATATTACGTACAAAGTGTTTAACTAAAATTGGTTAAATGGACCAGATACCAAACTGATTGTATGAAATTGGGACAATACTGAACAATAGCATAATAAGAACAGTGAGTTATAGGCAGAAATCACTTGAGATTGGATGAAAAAGTTATATAAGCAAATAGTGTCCAATAGTATATTTAAAAAGAAATATTATGATTATATAGGAGTTAACTCTTAAAAAATTGATTTACATAAGATTACCCTAAGTAGAATTTAAAAATTCAACATCCATTTATGATAAAATCTTTTAGCTTCATGAAAATAGAAGAAATTATCTTTAATCTGATAAACAGCATCTACTAAAGTCATATAAATCATGTTTAATGATAAAGCCTTATAAATATTACTATCAATAAAGCCTTATAAATCTTACTATCAATATAACAATCAAGTAAGAGAGAATACCCTCTCTATAAAAACATTTTTCTAGATATGTCTCTTGACGTGAGGGAAACAAAAACAAAAATAAACAACATCAAAATAAAAGCTTCTGCACAACAAAAGAAACTATTAATAAAACTAAAAGAGAATTTACTGAATGAAAGGAGGATTTGCAAATGATATATCTGATAAAGGGTTAGAATCCAAAATATATAAAGATCTTATACAACTCAATACCTCCCAAAACAAATAATTGAATTAAACTGAGGGTTTTGGAGAAGAGGCGGGTGGGGGGTTGGATGAGCCTGGTGGTGGGTATTATGGAGAGCACGTATTACATGGAGTACTGGGTGTGGTGCGTAACCAATTAATTTTATAACACTGCAATAAAATTTAAAAAAAGAAAGAAAAAAAATCATGAACACAAACTTCTCCAAAGAAAACATACAGATGGCAACAGACATGTGAAAAGATGCCTAATATTATTTACCATCAGATAAATTCAAATCAAAACCACATTGAGATAACACTTCACACCTGTCAGAATGGCTAAAATCAACAACGCAAAAAGCTACAGGTGTTGCCGAGGCGATGGAGAAAAAGGAAACTTCTTGTTCTGCTGGTGGGAATGAAAACTGAGGCAGCACCTGTGGAAGACAGTAGCAAGGTTCCTCAAAACATTAAAAACAGAACTATCCAATGATGCAATCTCTGCATTACTGGGTAGTTGCCCAAAGAATACAAAAGCATTTTGTATTTGAATTTGAATTTGAAAGCAATTTGAAAAGATATACACACCTCCATGTTTACTGCAGCATTACTTACAATAGCCAAATGATGGAAGCAGCCCAAGGTTCACCAATAGATGAATGGTTAAAGATGATGTGGTTTATATATACAATGGAATACTATTTAACCATAAAAAGAATGAAATCTTGCCATTTGCCACAACATGGATCTAGAGAATAAATGCTTAGTGATATAAGTCAGTCAGAGAAAGACAAATACCATATGATTTCATTCATATGTGGAATTTAAGAAACAAAACAAAGGAAAAAAGGAAAAAAAGATAAACCAAAAAACAGACTCTTACCTATAGAGAGCAAACAGATAATTACCAGAAGGGAGATGGATGGGAGGATGGGTCCAACAGGTGAAGGGGATTAAGAGGACACTTATGATGAGCACCAATAATATACAGAACTGCTGAATCACTATACTGTACACCTGAAACTAATTTAACACTCTATGTCAACTATACTGGAATTAAAATTAAAAAAAAAAACTATTAAAAAAACAGGATGCTCTCTATTCATTACTGTACTGGTATTCTTAGGCAATGCCAGACCAAAGGGTGGGGGGAGAGAAATGCAGCAGAGATTATTAGTGCTTCTCAAAATCCCATTTACTTATCTACATTCCTCAGCTTCCCTACACACATCAATAGGGTGAGACGACTAGTACACGTGGAGAGAAGGGATGTTAGCCACTTTCCATCCTGGACCTCAAAAACATCTCGCAGAGCCCTCCAACATGCTCTTCCCTATCACGGTCCGTCATTAATATAAGATGGAGAAAGGCAGCCAAAGCCAAATTACTTTTCCCACCTTTATTTTGTTAGGCACTGATTTGAGTTTTATTTGTTACCACAGCATTTCCTATCTTATCCTGACTAATACAAAGCATATATGCTTGAAAGAATGAGAAGTATGGATACTGACTACTTAAAAAGTCCAAAGAATCTAATAATAAATTAGGATCAAGTCCAGAAATCAATCATATTTTGCAATAAGAACTATGACACCCAGCTTTTAAAACTGACACTCTGTAGTTACAGAAAAGGTGGTACATGATGTAGTCTATATTCTCGCCCAGAATATTTAGTTAAGGGGAACAGAAACTCTTTTTGACTCATTTTAGGAGAAAGTGAAAGAATAGAATCCAAGCATGTGAAATACAGCTTGTGTCTTTGAAACTGGAAATAGAAATTCCATAGGATCTAATAATTTTGTTACTGGGCCTTTAGCCCCCAAGAGTGAAAACACTAATTTGAAAAGATATATGAACCCCTCTGTTACTGCAATAACCACGATATGGAAAAAACCCAAATGTCCATTGATAGATGAATGGATAAAGAAGATGTAAGATATATCTCTATATATCTATACCCATGTATCTATCTATCTATTTGTATGAGGATGAATGGTAGCAACACTTGTGATAAGCATAGTATAATGTATAGAGATGTTGAATCACTATGTTGTACACCTGAAACTAATGTAACATTGTGTATCAACTGTACTCAAAAAAAAAAAAAGGAAAGAAATTGGGAAAATGTCAGCTTGGAGTTTCTCTTTTTCTGGGGCTGCATGATATTTCCGTCTTTTCTTTCTCTTAACTTGCTTTATTTGTTATTGCCCAACATGGAAAATAATTCCTAGTAAATAACTTTATAGCTTCAGAGTACTCTGGGCCATCTGACCACCACCTCTGTGTGTCTGGAGAGAGAGAGGATCTAAGCGGTTGTTAGTTGAGTGATGGATTTGCCAGTCTTGGGTCAGCTGTTGCAGAAGAGTGGATAGTAGATATCTATGTTCCTAGGTCTCCTGTTTCAGTATCAATTATTAATTGGGGACAGATCTCGGTGAGAGGATGTATGGTCATTCTAGAACAAACACTCCCAGTGAAGGTCATATCTTTGATATTACATGGAAACATGACTAAGGATTGCTAAGACTATCTCTGGAAAGACCTTTCTTCTTCCCAAGGCTGATTAGGGATCTGATTAACATCTTATCTCTTAGATTTGAAGCAGTCCTGAAGCCTATATGTTAAAGGAATCCTACAGAATCAGGTAATTTATTGCTTGAATCTGAGTGTCAGTGACCTTTAGTCTTTTGAGCCATTCCCTCCATTTTCTCTAACTCCCTTGCTGCTCTTACATGAATGCCCATGTCCTGATTTCAGTGGTTTATTTCATCCCAGTTTACATAGCTTTGAGGAGAGGAAATCATGGTAACTTCAGGTAGAAGTAGCTAATTTTCTGCCTCCCAAGTTCCTAATATTTTCTAACCTCACTTGCTCTCCTTGATTCCATTCCACTTCCACTGTCAAATGGAAGAGTCAAGGGCCAACCTGTCTAATGTGAAAGTTGTTCAGATGCCACAGCTTGGACCTGGTCAGGAAGCACTTGTGGATAGCCCTGCCAGTCCTCATCAGCAGGAACGCGTGCAACTTGCTTCTCTGGGCTTACCCTCTGCCCCTCCATGCTCTACTCACATCCCTTTACAGCCCAGGCTCCAGCTTTGTGGCTCAGGGGTGGGGTCACCACACTCTTCGTTGAGGCCTTGCTTTAGCACATGACTTCTCCTTTGTTCAGATTGCGCTTCCATTCCTGGCAACTCTTAACCATCCTTAAAAAGAAATTTGATGTCATCTTCATTTGGAAGAGCTTCTTGATGCCCCAGGCGGTTACCTGCTCCTCCTTTCTGCTTTTATATTGTTCATGGCATTTTTTACACCGCATCATGGTGATTTATTTACCTGCCTTCTCTCCCCACTAAACCTTGAACTTAGAGGACAGGGACTGAGGATATGAATTGTGTTTGGCACCTTCTGGGTGTTGAATAGATTTCTGTCAAGCGAATAAATAATCTTTTATTTAAATTTATTTTGTTTTTATAAATATTAATTTAATATTATATTTGATATAATATTACACATTAATATAATAAAACATTATTTTGTTAGCAATATGTTTAAAAATATTATGGACTATACCCCATTTCTTTGAATCCAGGATTCCATTTATTTCAAGACACACTGTTATTTTACATATTCCTCAGAAGAAAAAAATGCTTCCAACTGAATGAAGATACAATACTTTTTTATCACTTAGAATTTTAATTTTATATTTGGAGAAAGACATCTTTAGACTTGTATGGGCATAGGTTTTTTATAAAAATTGTATATTAAGCTGCTACTTCAGTGCCTTTCTATGTCTACAATAACTTTTCATTTTAATACCAAGTCATAGTGTAATCTTTCCGAAAACATTTTAAGTGGCAATTAAACTCAACGTGTGTAGTAGCAACAGGGAACATAACTCAGCTGAAGTGACGAGAGTGTGAACGGCATTCACCAAGTTTGTGCAGGCACAGGAAATGACAAGTATGTCACAACTGCCACCTACAGCAGTTGTAAACTTGTTAGATGCCCGTGATTTCAGAGATGGAGAAATGTGAAAAAACGGTCATCGTTAAAATCAGTGAGATTCCTGTTCTCTGTTTTCTGAGTATCCCTCCTGAACAGAAAAGGACACGCTATGATAAAAAGCCAGTGCATAACTTCTAGCCCATTGACTCGAGCAAAGTGGTTTGCTCTTAGTGACAACACAGGTTCCAGAAAGCTAAAACTGGCTAAAAGGCTGCTGAGATACACGGCCACGCAGCTATGGTGGGACTGGCAACGGCCCAACTCAGAACCAGACCTAAGAATTCACAAATGACGTTGCGAGGATGGTAACAAATGGACTCTGGCTGCGTGCACGGAACTGTTCTCGGAGACGCATCTGGCCACTCCCTCCAGCGGCCGGTGCTGCTCTTTCCAGTTATTCTTAGCACATGTCCTTGATGCTTTTTGTTCTTTTCCCAAAGAGTTTCTCAAAGGCTTACAACAGTGAGTGCTTAGTATATGACAAGCACCTTCCAAGTGTTCTTTGTATTTTAAGTTGTTCATTCCTCAAACCAACCTAATGAAATAGACAGTGGTTACCCTCATTTTTCATATAAGGGAATGCATGCAAAGACAGTTGAAGCAAATTGTGCATGGTGATAGCTGTCATGCCGTTCTAAGGGGAAGAGTTAGGATTTGAGTGGAAGCATTCCGTCCAGTCTGTACTCAAACTGGGAGCTGTGCTGAGTACTGCATCAAAGTCTCCTTACCGCCCCCACCGGGACCACTAGACTTCAGAAGGTGGAAGCCAACCTATATCACATCTTGATATATTTTCTCACACCCGCCCCCAACCCCAGGAACCAGGAAAGGCTTCCTCTGCTCTACGACCTAAGCCTGTTTGTGTAAGTTCTGCTTTCTGGGGAGTCAGGCTGAATGGTCATCTAAAGGGAAATAGGCTGCTTTTCAAATAGGCACAACTTTTCTTTTTTTTTTCTTTTTTCCTTTTTTTTTTTTTTTTTTGCCTGTAAGTCAGGAAAAGCACATACAGTGAGCCAAAAATAATGACACTTGAGGCTAAAAGAAAAGACATAAAGATGGACCACTGAGAAACTTCCACAATTTACTTGTACGAGGCTCCAAAGGGGTTAAGTCGTCATCCACACTTGGAACTCGGGTGATTTAAACAGATACTGGTGGTACACTTACGCAGTCACGGCAAGATATCGAGTTGTTGCTTTGAAAACATTTTAATATAATAGGATTTAAATTTTCTTCTTTTCTTTGGATTTTTCAGTTAATATTGGAATTAAATTAAAGCATTAAGTCAACCAGCTTAGTGTAAAGCAAATTATGTCAGGTTCACCATTGAGGGCTTCGTTATGGAATATCTATTGACTCAAGCTTATTAACTTGTAAATCCTCTAGTTTTAGATTATGATCTATTGATTATCTGCTTTTATTTGAGTTTTAAATGAATAAACAAAAAGAAATGATCATGATTCAGTCATTATACCTTAAGAGAAAATGTACTTAAGCCAAGCATACTTAATTAAGAATAAAAACAACCTTTATTTTTTCTGAGAGTTAGAAGTTGTGGTTCTTATTTACATTAAGGCAAATCAAAGATTGATTTTAATTTTGCATAACTGTCTTTAATAGACATTTGGACAAAACAGAAAAAAAAGTTTATCACTAAGGATAGAAAGTGTTGAGAGCCTAGATGCTTTAAGCAGTCAACTTATAAGCAAAAGCCCTGAGTTCAAGATTTGGATCTGTTACTCGTACTAGGAAGTCCTTAGGCAAATTATTTACGTTTCTGAGTCTTGGTTTCTAACAATGCCTTTCTCATGGACTTTTGTGAGGATTAAATCATGTGGTCTTTCTAAAAGGGCCTGGTGTATTGTTGGTACTTAAGAAAAGTGCTCTGAATCAGATCCTCGCTAATAGAAGCAACTAAGAAAACACGGGCTTCTGTTGATTTCAAAGGGTAATTGTTTAATTTTATGCTTTGTTTAAAGCTTTCATCAAATAAAAGTGCTGAGATTGGTTTATGGTTTGAGGGTCAAATCCACGGTCAAAGATTTATTTAGCATCTACTTTTTTCTAGCATGGTGCTAGGCTCGAAAGGCAGTGGAAAGAAGTAAAAAAATATGCAAATCCTAGATTTCAGGAACTGCCACCCATTAAGAATGGAAGACTTATATTCATGAAGCCACTAACAAACATGAAGCCATGTTTTTCATGAAGAAAAACACATGGAAACAAGCACTAAAGAGGTATACAGAGGAAGTCATCATGGGCTTAAGCATTCCCAAAAGAAAGATTCACAGAAAGAATTCACTTTGAATAACAGTATGTAGGATGTGTACAGTAAGAGAGAAGCATTGTGACAGTCAATGCAAGATTTACGCAATTAAAACATATTTAAAATTCATTTAAAAAATCTTGCAAAAAGAATTTACAGTTAGCAATTTGACCTTCATATCTGATGCAGAAATCCCAGACAACGGTGGGTAAAAAGGCAGGGAAGTGAGGCATCTTTTCAACACAACTTACTGTGTCACAAAGGCCACTTTGCAAAAGTTTTGTTTACTGTAACCAAGACTCTGGAATCTGGTGATCTGGAGATTTAGAAGAGAAATGATTCCATAATAGTTTCGCTGAATGGAAGGTAGAAAATTGTTGCCTTGCGATTTGGACTACCTTATACAACTCGATAAGGAAGCAAAAAAAGAGCTTAGACTGGTGGCAGACGTGATTGATAAGAAAAAATAGGGATGCTATTACATAATGAAGCTTAGGAAGCCCATGTGTGAGCCTAGAACTGTTTCCCTTCCCCCTCCCTTTATTTGACCACCTTGCCACACTGATGAAAGCTGATGAAGGCAGAACCACCTAGAACTCAGATCCTTCAAAAATGAGCTTGATGGGGCTCCTGGGTGGTTCAGTGGGTTAAGCCTCTGCCTTCGGTTCAGGTCATGATCTCAGGGTTCTGGGATCGAGCCCCACATCGGGCTCTCTGCTCAGCAGGGAGCCTGCTTCCTCCTCTCTCTCTGCCTGCCTCTCTACCTACTTGTGATCTTTGTCTGTCAAATAAATAAATAAAATTTAAAAAAAATTTTTTAAAAATGAGCTTGGTTGCTTGCATCAACCAAATAATCCCAGTTAGTTAGGCAGATAACAAAGGGAAGTCATAAATGTTACTACTGGTCTCTCGACTTATTATAGAGAAATAAATTCTATAAATGATACAGTTTTTGTTTTTTATTGTGTCATTATATCAATATTCATTCTCTTCTTTCAGCCCACTCTTGTATATGTGACATGCTGGAGTGGTTACAGTTACTATTTTGCACTGGATGATCAAAACTGGATCACAAAATAAAGATTGGAGACATTCTTAAGAGCTCCTAGGCTTGCAGCTGACCTCCGTAATTGGAAGAGGCTTATCTGGTTTGCCTGGAATGTGGGGACATTCTGAAAGAATATACAGGAAGGAATGAAGGCTGTTAGCGAGCCAAGGGATGGGCTGGCCTTCAAGGAAGACTTCGTCAGCAGTGTGCGAATACTATAGACTCAAAGAATAATTTTGGAAACTGGGAAAAGATATTACACATCTGATGGCTGAGACTTATATTCCCAAGCAATGAGCACTGATCTGTCCAAGATGTGCCAGTGGCTGAACACGACCTTCTGAAATCCTGGGCTGAAGGTCAGTGCACATGCTGATGGGTCCTGGGAATTAACAGGACCACTCAGACTCATGAAGCCCAGAATCTGATTATACATCCCTGTTCCTGAACGAAAATTCTTCTCCTGGTTAACTGCATGGTTTTCTCCTTTCCTTCTAATTTCTGTGCCAGTGTCACCCTCTTGTGAGGCTTTCCCTGTCCTCCCTACATTTAATGTTACCCTCCCTATCCTAAAAGCCCAATGTCTCTCCACTCCCACAACTGGTCCATGGAACATTCCTTTGACTGGCCAACACAACACCTGTGATCTCTCATCAATGATTTTTTTTTTCTATCGCCATTATCATACATTTATACATCAAACATACATACACACACACATTTTATATTTAAAAATTTAAAATATATACTTACAAAATTATCCTGTTTACTGTCTTTCCCTACTAAAATAAGAGCTTCAAGAAGGAAGGAATTTTGTCTGGTGTATACTCAGGCTGTATACCCAGTGGTATATATTAAGTGCATGTTGACTGGGAAAGTAAACGAATGAATGAAGTTCTGGATGAGTCATCAGAAAGGAAAAAGCGGGGGGGGGTTTACAACATGGAGGAACTGGAAATAGTTATCTCATTTACTTATTTGCTTTTAGCACATAGTGATAAATTATAGTTTATGGTTCCATGCTAAGAGGTTTATATATTATACTACTTGGTTTTAACTATACGATCCTTACAAACATGGGTGACTTTCAAGATTCCTGAAAGAATGAAAAAACATGGTTCAAATATCATGCTAATAATTCATAGATGAATGCAGAACAAGTAAAAGGCCAATTTGGTACTTCTTACTTTGGGTGCAAGCTCATAACCAGCAACAGTATGAGGTGTAAACACTCAGAGTCCAATCCTTTTTGGCCAGAAGTTGACAAAGAAATTTGAAATTATCAAGGATACCGCTTGGAAAATGGAATGGTATCCAATATTGTTAACAATGTATCTTTCCATAAGTGTTTATTATGCCCTGAGGTACTAGCAAATGAGAGTATTAGCTCATGATTAACCAAATAGTCTATTGATAATTTTATCCATAGCTACACTTTTTAAAATTTCTATTTTCATAGTGTAAGTAACATTTATTCACTAGTGCATACTTTATAAATAAGTAATGGTGATGTGTGCTCCAGAAGTTATTATTTATAGGAGTGTCATTCTGAAAAGTTTGGAGACACTGGCTTATGTTAACATTTTTTCCACAGTAAAGCTATTATTAAGAAGGAAAACAGGGAAATCATTTTCCTCTATGAAAAATAAAACGCAATCCTATCACGAGCTTCTCATGAGTAAAGTCTAAAATAAAAACAAGTAACTCACTTTTGTTACTGCCTTATAATGGACAAAATCCAGGACTACTTTTTGGAAGATAAATGCTTAAAGATAATTTGTAAAAAAAAAAAAAAAGAAAATCTCATCCCCTTGACTAATTTCCCAGTGGGAAGTGCTGACTATTATTGATAAAAATGATACCGATGGTCACTGCCCAGATGGCACTTTGAAGAATATAGTTGGAGACAAAAACCCTATAAAATGTGGATGTCACAAAGTCCTACTAAACCTCGATTATGTACTTGGGCTATTATAACCGGTTACACTGTTACATTTAATTAGCTCTTTTGACTATTTCTCAGTTTGAAAAATTTGATTTAAATTCTCAGTTAAATGTAAAGACTAGAGTGAAGAAGAACAAGGCAAACAGAAGTGGTTTGGCAAGGTATAAAATATTTACAGAGCCTCTCACTCTGGTGTTACTTACAAGATTGCAAGTAATCAGTTACACTGCAAAAGGTAGTATGCTGGGAGGGAAGCAGGGAACTATGGGGACACAGGGCACTCCCCATCCCAGGGAAGCGATGTTCAGTTATCATGGTGACTGTCATCTTAACAATTGCACAAGTGCATCATTCACTGTGGGTGACTAGAAACAGATGAAGAGGAGCTGAAAAATGGGAGAATTTTCCTTGTCTCATGTCTCTCTGATAACTAGGCAGACTACCGAGCATGAAAGATGAGGGCTACCCAATTCAAACCAGAGCACGTAGTTACCATCTGGGCATTTTAAAGTAGGACACATGAAATGCTCAGATGTATCCCCCAACAGGGTGCAATAATACAGCAGTAAAAAGAAAACTGCAGTGAACTATGGCCACTTCCACACTTGCAATCATTCTAGTACAGGAAGAGGCAAGGATTTTCTAAAACCCTTTTGCTCATGTTCGTCTTAACTGCTCCCACGTTTGGTGCAGGAGGCTTCCATGCTTTGGCAGTCCTACGTGGTATGTAGCCACACCCAGCAGAGGGCGCTCTCCTCATGGAAAGAAAGGGGCAGCATTCCTGTCGACAGAGCACTCCGCTTGGGGGCTCAAAAATGAAAATATTCAGTAGACCACACACACTAAAATAGTCATTTCCTTTCAGAAACATTCACTGCCGAAACAAATATTGACTTTTAAAATGATATATTTGGCTCTCAAAGGTAGCCAGTTGAGTAATTTCTTTCGGATGATGCCAGCTGCAGACCCTTAATTTTCATTTTTTTTCTTTTCTTTTTTTTTTTTAAGATTTTATTTATTCATTTGGCACAGAGAGAGAGATCACAAGTAGGCAGAGAGGCAGGCAGAGAGAGAGAGGGGGAAGCAGGCTCCCTGCTGAGCAGAGAGCCTGATGTTGGACTCGATCCCAGGACCCTGGGATCATGAACTGAGCTGAAGGCAGAAGCTTAACCCACTGAGCCACCCAGGCGCCCACAGACCCTTAATTTTCTGAACAAGAATTACTAAATTAGTCAAGAGTTAGAAAGCAAAGAGCCTCAACACTACATGTTTTTAGATTTTTGAGGATGAGAGTTCAGCATTTCTTATTTGGAAACCTCTATCAGCTTCTATAGATCCTCAAATCACGTAATCTAGTAACACTGCTACCTCTACCTTCTGATGTACATTTTGCAATGAGACAGAACATTTTTGATAGGAACAGATGTCAGACATAGAGAAACATATAATCTTTGACCACAAAATGAAAATGAATCAGTTAATATGTTTAATATACATATATTAATGGGAATTTAACTATGTTGATAGATTTTATAATCCCTGCCTAAATTCCTTCATATTTGCAAAAATGAGTATTTACAGGATCAAGTAAATTCACAGGCTTCTTATTTGCTGGGTTGCAGCTTGATGAGTAGAGAGGCTACGAAATGCCATCGCTTGTAAAAGGAGGCATCAAAATATCCTAATGAAACTAGTAATTGCTGGGAGTAATTTAAGACTATCTTTCTGCCTTAAGAAGGAAAGAAACTATGGAAATACAAATGAGAGAATTAACAAGAATACATTTTAGGAAGAAAATTTAGCAAAGTGAATCTTTAAAATTTAAATTTCCATTTAAATTATCTTGCTTCCAGATGACACTCCAGATACATTTGAGAAGGAATTCCTCCAGATTTGTTCTGCAATTCCCCAGAGGTTTTTTTTTTTTTTTTTGGGGGGGGGGTCTCCCTTCATGCATCATTTTTTATTCTACTCCTTGTTAAGAATTTGTATTAGCCAATCTAACCATTCAATTTATCCTGCCTTTTTGGTAATGAATAAATAGCACATACTCCTAATTGGCCACCTGGGGTTCAAGGAGGGGAAATATAGAGTTGATGTCTGAACACCGTAATGTGCTGACAACATATTGAGCACACTCTATTTCACAAGATTTAAAATCGGGCTTCCTTGCCCTATTTACCCCTCCCTACCTTTGCACCATTTCTTGACTGTCTGTGGGACTATTACAATTTTTTTAAAGTGATTTATTTCTAACAGATGTGATCATCCAGCCTCAGGGACCTCGAGGTACACTGCCCCAACAACTTTAATTTCTAGATATAATAAGCACATATTCCTTGAATAAATAATTATTGTTCTGCTGAGGAAAAAAAGATGCCAAGGATGAGGTACGATGACCAGGTTCTTCTGGGCAAAAAGGACAAGTAGATGGATTTTCCTGAGGTGCTGACTATGGTCAACCTAAATGTGCTAATTATTGTATTTCTAGAACGTGGTAAGTCACAAAGGGAGAAAATCAGTCCTGGTTTTATGTGTGCAGCAATATGTAGGAAGCTAATTTTAGGTCTACATTAAGTTCCTTGTAAGTCAGAAGTTGCACAGGTTGACATCAGAAAAGATGGCAGCATGGGTCCTGGTAGAGAACATGGCCTATGAGATAACAGCAGAAGAGAGATCCAGCCAGCCGTCCCTCCAGCTCCCAAAGCAGGTCTTGTGGCATCTCAAGGGCAGGTGTTGGAGGTGTGCTCTTATGGTCAGTGCTCTGTGTTTGAATGCTGAGGAGGCGGCCCCAGGCAGTGTCACCAAGCCAGTGATGATGTCACTGGTCTACCTGATGAGGTTTGAGTTGTGACCCAGCACTGTCTGTGGCCACTTGAGGCACTACCCGAACACTGGACTTTAGGTAATATTTTAAGTGAGTGTAGTTTCCCAAGTTGAGCTTTGAAGAAGTCTCCTCTAATTTTTCCAACCAAGAGTTTGCCTTTTCTTCTCCCTCTCCAGCTTCTGGACTCTTGGGCCAGCTGCCTTAAGACCACACTCTGTTGCTAATATGATTTGGTGAGTAGCATGTGATCTGGGAAAGACTTGTTAGGGAATGAAGGGTAAATGAAAAAAAGGAGAAAAATATTTTTCTTAAAAAATAATTCTGTCTCTTCAGACAGGACCCTGTGAACACATCAGCATAATGACACCTTGACAGACTAATTATCTTCGTCCACCAGTTTCAGATCATAATAGTCAGCATTTCCTGAGTTATCTACTCTGTTCCTGCTGCTCTGTGTGATGCTGTATCTGATGGAGGCGTGGCTAGGCTTAGTCTCCCCAGAGACATGGTAGGATGGTGCCAAGCCATCTCCAGTTCGTGTTTGCCTGCCCTCAGACCTATGCTCCTGACCACCTCACTCCACAGCTTTGCTAGGCCTCTGATGAGATTATTTTGAATGAAACTGCTTTAATGTCACCCCAATAAATGGAGACAGACTAAAAGAACGTCCCCTTCTCTACCTCCCAACACAGAGACTCACCATCGGATGTTTCAAGCCAAGCTTCTGTTTCTTTCCCTGAGAAAATGTCTGGTCCATTTCCCTCCTTCTGTTCAAATTCTACCCACTACTTAAGACACAGACCTCTCCCAGGTCTTTCCTGAAATTTTCCATCCAAGTGACACTTTAATTCTTTGAATCTTTCATAAGTTATGTCCTATATTTATATTAGACAATTAGTCCTATCATGCTATGTGGTTTCTCTCATGTGGTTTCTATCATTTGTGGGTTTCATTGATCTTTAGCTTTTCTGAAAAATATCTTGTTTCCTTGAGGTGGATAATTCAAGAAGCAGCAAGAGGAAGAAAGAAAGAACAGACTTCAGAAGCAGAGAGACCTGAAAGTGAATCACAGCTTTGCAATGAGCTGTGTGACTGTGGTCAAGTAACTCAACTTCTCTAAGTTTCTGTTTTCTCACTAATGACCTGTAGATAATCATACTCTACTAAGTACTTATTAAAATGAAATGAGGTGGCATGTGCAATGCGGCTGCAATGTGCCTTCTGGAGAAAATTCTCGCAAATAACAGCTTAGAGATTGAAATCGGGACATATAAATGATTATGCCTCAGTGTGATTTATCTGTGAACGTAGAGATCTCCTCTTAGGCTAAATATATAGCATTCCCAAGAAACCAGAAAAAAAAATTCTAGAATATGACTGTAGTTTGGGAACAAGAAATAATATGCAAGGTACCTCTTGCTCATTAGACATTTTGTCAACTCATTATTCATTTATTCGTCATACAGATGTCTAAAAGTGGCGTGGTTCTAGGTTCTGGGAATCAGGGAGCATAAGAAGCAAGATCCCTGCCCTCAGGGGGTTTAGATTCGAATTGGAGAGACACATAGTAAATAAGACAAAGGATCGAAAGTGTATACTTCTAGATAATGCTAAACATTAAAGTGAAAAGTAAAGCAGGGGAGAGGGACAGAAAGTGTGTGGGGCAGAGGAGAGGAGTGAAATGATAGGTAGGCCAGGTAAGGCCTCCCCAAGAGTGACAGAAGGTGACTTTTCAATCCAGTCCAGAAAGGAAGAAAGCCAGCTATGGGGACTCCTGGGGGAAGAGCTTTCCAGGCAGAAAATGTTCCAGTCAACAGATTACCTACCCTGGCCCTTTGTGCCGTGAGGACATAACAATTGGTCCTCACTAATATTAATGTGTGCATATAAAATAGGGTTTTTGTTTTGTTTTGTTTTGCTTCCTGTTGTTTCCTTCTTTTTTTTTCTTTTTTACTTTAAAGGGCAAAATAGACCCTAGACCTTCTCTCTTAGGGGAAATACAGAAGGAAAAAAGTGCTGGAAAGAACAGATAAGTTCTCCACAGGAATTAAAAGTAGCTTTCTTTCAAATTATCTATAGATATCTATACCTATATCTATATATCTAATTATGATAAACTTTTCTTCTGACCTTACCTTAAACTGTGTTTCAAACATCTTTGAAGGCCATGGTATAATAGTAAAGCATGAATATTCTTATGATCCACATGGATATATTTTTTAAATTCTAGAGTATTTAAAATGCTAGAGTTTTTGATGATGGGTCCAAAAACATCTGAAGTCTCTCTCAAATATTAATGTTCTTTACCATACAATTAGCCTGAGTAAATGTCGTCTTAGTCTTGTGCCCCAAATAGCGGGACTGGTTTTGTTGGAAATGCCATGCCAATTGTACATTTAATATCACTCATCACCATTAAAGAGGACGGTGGGGTCTTCTCTCTGCTCCCTAGCAACAGAATTACTTAAAAAGGTCAATTTCTATCATTTCCTCTGGAACTGGTTAGCTTTGTCCTCAGCTGGGACAAGATGTGTACGTTGGCCCACTAGGACTTGCAAGACTTGTTTAGAGAACCCAGCTGCTGGGACACTCGTGGGAATTAGAATAAAGCACCGGACAGGGCTTTTCTCCCTGGACAAGTTCCAGAGGGGACCGTGCTCTTGACATTACGGAGATAAAGAAGAGTTTTCAAGACACTTTCTATTTCCATACGAGTTCTTTTGTATGCTGGGTTGCCTGCCATTATGTTTATGTAATTCTGACAGTGTTCTTAATGACACACTAACAGATTGTAAAACACGCTGCTGGCATTTACTTGTTTTTTATATTTTTAAAACAATGTCCTTCATGTAACAGTAGTTAAGCGCGGCAGAAGGACATCATTAGAGCCATGGTTAAACTGTAATTTACACCATTAGGAAGGCAGGAGCAATTTTTATTGCCTGGCAATTTTCTTGCTGAAATATTTGGACCATATGGCTCAATTTGTGTAATAACCTTAATTTCTGCACCCTTCAGGTTTGCCTCCGTCTCCTACGGAATGGTAAAATGCGGTTTAGCAGAAAAGGCAACTGTCTATACTTAGAGAGTTGAGATTAATAACATGTCACGTCCTGTTTTTGGTGAAGGAATTCGAACAGCAGCCAGATGGTATCTCTACAAATAACTGTCAGGGGTCTTGATCTAATCAATACAATGTATTAATACATCTCCCTTTGCTGTTTCTCCAGGGGACGGTGCACAACATCTGGAAAGAGTGGGGGGGCCCGCCAAGTAGAAAGCCGATTCTTTTCAGAATCAAACTGAGCCCAATTAATTTTTCATGTATCCTTGATAACTGTTTCATAATGAGCTATGCGTCTTGACGGATTTGGGGTTGGCAGAGCAGGCTGCCCCTGGTTTCTATCCCCATTCAGTCCACTTATAGAAACCAACCCATTAATCAAGCTATCTGGCATAAAACCCGAATCTCAGCTCAGCAAGAGATCAATAACCATCCTAAAAAAAACAGAACCAGCCACTAATGGGCACAGGTATCCAGCCATGACACTAGTAATTGCTTTAGCAAAAATAAAACTCTGTATCATAATCACCCAATAGGAACTTATATGATAAAATTCATTACTTGTGCCTTGTCAAAAAGTAACATTTATATCCGTTAAAAATATACTGTAATTTTACTATCTAGACATGGCCATTATCTTTCAGAGGTAGACAACGCACCTTTTTGAATGGATTAAAACTCCCTGATTTTGTAATGTGAATATTGAATAATCCAAGTATCACATAAAATGTTTAAAAATGAATTATTACACTTATTTTAAATTCAGAGTACCTGAGGGGCTCCTTAATACAATCTTTAGCCCAACTGCATACGACACACAGTGAGCTTGCTGTGCTACAGACTCTGATGTGATGTCAAATTGGTCAGATTTCTTCACTCTTTGGTTGGCTTAATGGCAAGATTTACAATTCAAATCATAAATTCTTCTCACTTTCCCAGTGGCTTTATCTCAAACCCTTACTGTTTTACCAAACTCAAACCAGTCATTTCACTTCTCAGTTTGCAAATCTCTTTTGGCTCAGCAGGGATTTTTGTGCTCTGATTCCTTCTGAAATAAGAGACCCAGTGACTTTGTCTACGGAGAGGAATTCAGGGCAGAGAAGGAGAGATGGAGGAAACCCAGGGCACATATTCTGAATTTATGGTCTGTTTGGTAAAACATTCCTTCGTGGCTCTTAGACAACAGGTGGAAACCTGTTTTGCCCTTATGAGAATCAGATTTTGATTAGAAAAAAAGTCCCGGGAAGGGCTGCTGTTAAGACACTCTTTCACTGGCTGATCATCTGATCAAACCCTGCCAAGATGATAGAAAGTTCTAAGGAGTCATCCAGGAACTTGAAGGTGATGTCACATTCATCTCCTCTGACAGCAGGACCAAGAATCATGATGCCGTGTTTGTTCAGTCAGTGGTTTGTGGTTCGGCAGGATGAGTGCTGGGTTTGGAATCAGGGGTATGAGCAAGGGTCCTCCTGGGTTCTTGGAAGTATTTATAAGTAAAAACTCCTAAGCCTGACCAAATAATTGCTTATTATATCATAATTTGTCTCTTTCCTTATTTGCTTCAAGAATACCATGAGTCACAGGGAGAAGAGAGTATTTCCTCTTTCTTTTTATCTGTAGCAGCTTCTGGGGACAATAGGTTCTCAAAAGAGAATTACGTGAGTAACTGATTCATGGAAGGGTCCCACGATATTTCTTGGGTCTTGATCGCCACATTGGATTTTATGTGTCTTGGTCCTCATTTGCAAAAACTCATAATTTTCATACATGCATGAGATTTCAGAGAAGCAAGTAGCACAGATTTTCAATTTTCATTTTGTTTGCTGATGCCCAGTGTGGATAAATAGAAAACACCCTGATAATGGTGTGTTTATAGTGGAGTTGCATAACATCGAGCAAGAGAACTATTCAAACAAATAAATTATGTGACTAAATAAAGTCTGAAACTTGGGATCCACAATATGTGGCATTCATAATTTTCAACTTTATCAAAATATTTAATTTATTATCAAATACCATTATCAAAATATTTAATTTATTATAAACCTAAGCCCTCTGTGACAAAGACAGAAGATAGTTGCTGTTCTGGGGCCTCCTGGGTCATAGACATGATCAACAATGCCAGCAGTTCGAGCTTAGTTAACACCCGGCTATGGCACTAACAAGATGTTTCACCTTAAAAATTATATCGAGATAAAAAGATTCATTTGCAAACCCATCACATATGTATTCACAGGTGGTGGGTGTGGGTCATTGCATTTGGATTAAAAAGCAAATGTCTCTCTCTACATGAGAGGTCACTAGCTGGTATAAGGCAAAATCTTTTCACTGTTTGGCATAATTAAAATATTCCAACAGTGGTTTCAGTAATTTAAAAATCACAGTATTGTTGTAATATTTTTCTAGGCTTCAGAAGCTCACAATTGTTTGGCCCAATCAAATCTGGGAACACTAGAGAAGTTATCACCCATCAAGGTAATTACTTTCAAGTTGAAATAATTACTCTATCAATGTTAATGGTCTTTCAACTTCAATAAAGCACTCACCTGCCGATAATCACAGCTAACCTCTTGCTCTAATGCAATTCCCTCTCTATTTAGTAGGTTATATTATAGCCGTTACAGTGGTCACTTGTCCTGAACAGCTGCTGAATTTCACTTTGATCGGCTGTGAACCATAAAAAAATTGGTCATCTGTGTATGATTTCCCCCTCACCCATAAGCCCTTGCAGAGCTCAGGATATGATCTCTTGGCTGTAATAGGGTACTTCGGGGGCAGCCATCTTGTCTCAGGTAGTGGCTACTTTCCACTTGTGACAAGAACACAGTAGTTCAATTAACTTCTGCCCTTCACTGCCATTTACAGCTTGCTGTCTCTGCTAACTGGCATATAGCCTGAATTTATGGTCCAGGCCTGTTACCGTGTGGACAAGTTCATTTTATTTTCATATATGTATTTAACAAGGGTCTGTGGCATTCTTAGTTGTCTTTACAATTCAGTTAAAGACAAAACAACATACTGGAATGAAAGGGCAAGTAGCTTCCTCACCAACTGCCCCTCATATACTGATAGCCTGCCCTTTGGCACAGGTAAAGCAGGCTGATGTTAGTTTGCATAATCTGTGTGACTTGTGAAGTGTGTATGTGTGTGTGTGTGTGTGTGTCTGTCTGTCTGTGTGTTATCAAAAGACCTCATGTTTTGCTGATAGGATCTCGGATGGAGAATGAGCAGTGTCCACTGAGCATCATGGTGGGTAAACAGAACTGCATCTAGAGAGGTAACTGCCTTATGATGACTCTTAGAGGGGAAAGACTGAGATGTTATGGCAGAAGAGGAAATGGGTCAGTGCTAAACCTTAGGGACACAAAAAGCATGATCCTGCTCCAGGTAACTTAGAAAAGAAATAGAGCCCAATCCAATACCTGGGACATTACTTGGAAATGAAACGTGTGGTATCAAGAAGCACTTAAATTTGCAAGCTCTGAATTTTGTTGCAAGGTGAGGAATGCTTAAAATATACAAAATGTAAGGTTTTTCATTCATGACCAAACTAGTATGGTTGCTTTATGCAAATCAAAACTTTTTCTACTTTTGTTCATTTCTTCCAGCTTCTGTTAGTCCAAATAGGAGGACTTCTGAAGTTTTACATCCTATATACATTGCCATTTAGAGTTTCTAAAGTACTTTGTGTATGCCTTAATTTTCTTAGCGCTTGCAATAGCCTTGTGAGTTATGTAACATTTTAGTTCAGATTTGACGATTAAAGAGGAAGACGGATTTATTTCAAGTGTAAGAACATGATCATGATTTGAGGAGGAACAACTTTTGTGAAGAACCTAACATGGTCTGCAAGCAGAAGGATTCAAGATATACTTTAGAAGTAGAATCAGTAGGATTTCATGAAAACTGGATATGGAAGTGAGGAAAGGGAAGGACTCAAAGATTATCTGGCTTGAGTAACCAGAAAGATAATGGATCCTTTTAGTTATGGAACAGAAGGTATTAGGGAATAATAAGTAAAACTTAGAGAAAATCAGTGATAAGTAACTACTGGAACTGCCAGAGAGACCTCTGCAGGACTTCCAGAAAGAAAGAATCAACCTCATACCTTCCAGCCAACCTTCCTCTGAAGATCTATATAAGACAACTTAGATAAGAGAAGATCCAGGTTCATGAAAAGCAAGTTGGTAGAGAAGCTTTGCCAGGTTATTCCCCTACTACTTGGGGAGAAGGAATGGGGATACAGCACGCCCCTCTCTCAAGAGATAGGAGGGATATCCAAGAGAACAACTTGAAGGAATTGAGGGCATCTGCAAGAAAGGTGAGATAGACAATCTACTCTTTTCATGAAGCTTGTAACTGAGCTGAAGTGACTCAGGGTAATTCTGATGCAGCCACGAGCGTGGAGAAGCATCTTCTTAGACTCCTGTGTGATCCCAAGATTTGGGGATCATGGCTCAGCACAGAAGCTGCTTCCTCTTCTTATTCAATGAATTCTGAAATTGTGAAGCTGGCTGGGTCTCACTCAGCATGGAGGTAAAATACAGAAGATAGGACTGAACAATCTGTACTTTCCTTATTTTGTAGAATGAGTTTTCCCCAGGCTTGGAGGATGTCAAGAAAAGAATGAGTTTTTCAGTGTGATATGACCTAGTATCAGCTGACAGCTCAGGAGGTAAGAACCCAGATGTAAAAGAGGCTGTGGGGTGAAGCTCTGGGGGCAGTAATGGTGCCAGAAACTAGCCAGAGAGTGTGTTGCCTGTATCAGGGAATGTGAAACATGGAGTTTCCCATGCAGGATCTCCATATAACCTCACAGGAAGCACTGGCAGATGGAGAAGATGTAGATTCATGATTAAGGCTCTGTTCCTTTTAGTCCAATTTTCTCTTTTCTCCCACAGTCCTGGGGACATCAACAAGAGAAGTGGGGAACTAAAGAGGAGGGAAGAAAATAAACAAAATAAAAATGTCCTTTCTTTTCTACGGTAGGTCTCTTAACACAAGTCAGGCTTTAGACTAGATTTTTTTTTTTTTTTTTTCCAAACGCTTGAAATGTATCCTGATTACCAGAACTGGGCTGGTACTTGTCACTGAATGTGGCTGGAAAACCATAGGACCTGCCCTGGAAATTAGTGATGATTGAGCAAGGGAGTCCTGGAGGAAGCTCGTTGGAATAAAGTGGTTTGAGAAAAACAAAGTTCTCTCTAAGAAGTACTTTTATGAAGTTCAAGTAGACTTACGTGGTTTGCGTCTCCAGTAATACTGAGCGCAAAACAGATCCCTGCTATACATCTGTGATTGGTACCATATTATTAGAAAAATGGGATAAAGGTAATGCAAGGCTAATGAATGAAAAGTTAATGTCAGACCAGACATCATCACAATACAACAACATGGATGGCACCAATAAGTGGTCATCGTTTTTGAGACACTTACCCACCTCTATTTTGTAATCTTACATAAAGAATGAGTAACATAGTTACATTATAAAATGTGAAAATCTCAGCTAATAAAACTGATATAAAAAGTACAGTAATTGTTCTTATCACCAAATCTTTCTTCATTTTGGAAAGATAGTCACCGCCAAAGGAGTCCTTATAGATACGTAGATCTCCTAGTGCATTCCTATTGTCTTATAAATAAGGGGAGAAAAGGCTAAGAGCCATCAAATTTTGAGAGCTAAAACTAATTAAGAACATACGTAAAGAGTAATAATAGTTGACATTATGTTAAACCAAAATAAAAATAGGATTAAAAACAAATTAATCAATGTACTCACAAACTCTCCACGATATGGCAAGTAGGAAACATCTCATTTCCTTCCACATATCTACTTAACGGTAAAGAGATCTGAGACAACCACAAGAGAAAATTTCGAGTATTTCTTCCTTGACTTTGGGCAAGGGAGTTTGGCAACTAAAATCTAGGAAGTAGAGTTTGTAATTCTGGATTTTATTTCCAGATTGGAAGCCAACTTTTAGTGACCCATATAATTTCCTTACCCCTCAGCACTGTATGCTTGATTCTACCCAGAAAGTGAAGTACCATCTATCTTTCAGGGTACTGGGCAAATGCATGATCTGGGCTTGATGTTTCATAACCCTGTGGGATAAGCAGGGATATACTGAGAGCACAGACTAACAGGTAAACCACCTTTGCCTTTAAATCCCAAGTTATTTCTGCCAGTGCGATGGCAGGTGCCAGTGAGAAAAAGCAAACAAATCTGAATGGTGGCAGCAGTATCGCCAACCTCGCCAGGAGTGTTCCCTGTAAATACCACCATGGAACTCTTGCATGCCAAGCAAGGCTAAATACAGTTTCTCTCCTGACACTGCACAATTCATCACAGAGCTAATTGGGAAGGGAATTTAAGGGCTTCTACTTAAATCTTGTTTTCAGTAGTGGGGAGTATTGGTCTGAAGAGACCCTAGGAATCTAGACATCTCTCTCTTCCCCTTAGAAGAACCTACTTGGGCCCAAAGGGACGTGAAACTTTTCATGAGATTGGGAGAGAAGCTGGTGATACATTAAAACCCACACTCTTTCCATTTCTCCTCTCCTGCTGCCTCTACTGCTGCTGCTGCTGCTCCTGCCAACACATATGCTCTCCACCCCCATGGAGGGCCCCCATTGCCATTTCTCCATCCATTGCCACCATCAAGAGGATTCATGCATCCATTGCACCTGTTTTATGTGGCTCTCCCAGCAACGTCCACCTGTCCATAAACACTCTGGGGGGACATTGGGACAAGCCAGTGATGGCACTACATCATGGGCAATTTATTGGTGGCCCCTCATGCAGAGCTAGGATACCAATAAACAGGAGACTCAATGAGACTATTTAGTGATACCTCTTGCAAGTCTGTGGATTAAACTGTAATCCTGCAATTGTGGGGATGGATTCTGTGCCTTGCCAATTAAAAATCTAGTTCTGTTGCTCTGGAGAATGCTAGCCAGAGTGGTCAGTGAAACAAAAGCTTGAAATATTTCCTAGGGCAGGCACAGACAGGGAAGAAGACAGTAAAGATGTTTAGCTAGTATAGGAATTAGAGAAAAACTAAGTAGAGCCAGGAAGACACTCAGAGAGAGAGATTTGAAAGGGAATCATTAGTACATGAGCAGCAGAAACCTAGAAGCAAAGAAATTTAGAAATCTGAAATGCCTAGAAGTAATAAAGTGTGCCTCAGACTTGATTACTCAACTTCCCCTTCAGTCTCTGCTCTGCCCAAGGGTCCAGTCTCGTGGTAGCCTTCAACAATACAGCTGACTGTAGTATTGAGTATTGGCATACTGAATATGGTGCTCAATGATCATTTGCCAAATTGGATTGAATTGTCAATAATCTGTTCTTGACCCTGAAGGTTCATTGCACTGGTTTAAAGAAGTCATGCTGTTCTGAACAGGAAGGGATGGACTTAAGTGACAGGAGGAAGGATTTGGGTAGGATTAAAAAAAAATTCTTCTCTGATGGTAAGGAATTGGAATTACATGGTAGAACCCTCTTCTTTAATTTTTTTTTTTTTTAATGCTCAAACATGTTCTCTTGGGATGTAGGAATGTGTGAAGCTCAAAGACTATAGTTTATTTTTCTGATTCTTTCTTTCAAAGATGTCAGCCCATAAAGAGTCACAGTGGTGTCCTGCCCTGGAAATCTGGCTTGCTAATCACAATGTCTGAACACTGGTCCGACTGGTCTATGGGAGATGTCCTTGATTGCTTAACAAGTTCAGATTGGGCTTTTCCTAATAACCCTAATGAAATCTTTTCTCGGGATTCTCAGGGCCAGAGATCCAGATTGGTGGGGGGGGGGTGGCGGTTATTCTGAACACACACAGAGATGCAAACATTATAAAATAGGGTGGAAATAGTACTGTTTCCTGATCATTCTGGCTATCCTCTTTAGCATTGTGCAAGGATTACTCTTTGGAAAATGGAAGAGCACAGCAACACTGGGCTGCCAGGTAGGGGCTGTGTTGGCAGGGCCCATGGATAAAGGTGCTTAAAGATGCTTAAAGCTTGGGGCAACAGGCCTTCCTCTCTTTTAGGAACTTTTCAGAGTGATAAAAACAGAACCTGGCAGGTTAAATACAAGACAGAGTTCATTGTATACTTTAAATCTTGTGTTGTGAGATGAAACTAGCTATGAAAGAATGATGTAGAGGGTATTCCATAAGAGAATTCCAGTAGAATTGTTTTAGGAAATTAAATGTTTAGGCTCAGGCCTCTAAAAGCCATATTTTAAAATCAGAGGTTTAATTATTGCAATATTAGTGCCTTTAATAAAAATATTTAAAGTGTCATTCAGAAAGCCTTTGTCAAGAGTTTTTTAGTATTTTTACTTTATTTTTTAGGATTTTGCTTTCAGGTGGAAGTTTAGAACATGAATTCCAATGATATGGTAAGAAGTCACAGATTTCTCCACGGATCACATATCAACTAAAAAAGATCTACACTTAAGAACACTGCTTCTAATGCTTATAATGAAGGCTCTAGGAAGATGTAATGTGAAAGATAATTAAATACAACATAAAAAATAAAGTACCAGTTCTGAATTCTAAATAAAATGAAGACAAATACTATCTCTTTAATTCACAGGCTGCTTATTTTTTAGTCATATGAAAAAAATTGAACATAAGGAGAGGAAGAAGATATTGTACTTTAAACTATTCATTTATAACTGTTCTTTCAGAGTTTCATTACAATATATTTTCTCAGTATTATTTAGACATTTTGATAAAGTTTATACTTTATAAGATAACCTTCAGGTATATTTGGGTGCCTAGAAGGGGAGCACAGGAGCATGGTCTACTTTTTGAAAAATGCTTTATTCTGACTATTTTTTCTTATTATGAGGGATTTTCATATATAGCAAGGTCTTGCCACATCTTAAAAACCGTATGTATTTAACTGCTAAGACCACAAGTTTCATCTTTTCCATGAAGACTCTTTAGTTTGAGGGTTTCCTACTGACCTCTCAAAGCATTTTTTTTTAAAGATTTTATTTATTTATTTATTTGACAGACAAAGATCACAAGTAGGCAGAGCAGCAGGCAGAGAGATAGGAGGAAGCAGGCTCCCTGTTGAGCAGAGAGCCTGATGCGGGGCTTGATCCCAGGACCCTGGAATCATGACCTGAGCCAGAGGCAGAGGCTTTAACCCACTGAGCCACCCAGGCACCCCCTCTCAGAGCATTTTTTGACTAACTCTTGGTAGTTGATAGTCTCTCTTGTATTGTGGTTTACGGCTTGGTAGGTGGTGGGTGGAATTTGGGACCTGAATCACCATGTGGTGGATATTATAGCCTATCATGCACTACTTCTCTGATTCTTTCTCATGTTCAATTCTCATCTCTGCTGTATGATAAAAAAGAAAGCTCCCTGATAAAAGAACCATCCTATTTCCCTATTTCCCATAGAACATCAGCACATGCCAGGTGGAACGAAAGCTCTCAGAAGATGCTAGTGAACTCAATTAAATTGTTTTATAGGCCAGAGGTGATCAACCCAGAAAAATAAGTTATGGTGCATGTGATATCTATACCTATATCTATATCTATATCTGTATCTATATCTATATCTACATCTATATATCATCCACGTAGATCTAGAAATTTTAACTTTTTTTCTCAAAAAGCCAATCATATCATATCTATCTATATATCTGTTCTGAATTTGTATCTATATATGTGTCTGTACCAAATCTGTATCTGTATCTATATCCATATCTGTCTAATTTTATCTATGCTTCATCCCCCTGAGAGATACAGAGACACATTTAGTATCCCCATTTAATGGATCACACAAAGAGAGGTTCGCTTATTTGCTTGAGGTAATACAAATTAATCGTGGCCTGAAAACTGGTCTCCAGTGTCCCTTATACTCAGTTCCATATCTTCCCTGTGACTACACTGCTCTTTTTCACATGTGAAAGATTTTAAGGTATTTAAGCTCTAACTGAAAAAAAAAAATGATAACCTGGATAAAGAATAAATTTCAACATATTCACCTGATACTCTAAGCATCTGTTACTCTCTTTTCCTAAGGTCTTACCGTCATGGTGAAAGCATGCACAGTAGAGACGTTAAATGTTGGATCATTGGGTCTTTCTTGGTAGACCACATGGTACTGGGAGATAATGCCGTTGGGAGAGTCTGGCTTCGTCCAGTTCAGCAGAACCGAATGAGCACTGGTGGCTTGTGCCCAAGGTGCTAGCAGATACTGAGGTGGGGCTTCCAGGGTCCGTGCTGATGACCACAGACTCTCCACTGACCCCCTAGAGTTGTGGGCTCTGACTTGGTATTCGTAGAGCGTGAAAGGCATCAGAGTATCCGAAGCATCAGTGAATTCAAGGGCTCCTTCTGCCCAGACAAACAAAAGGGACTCGTCTTCAATGCCAGCAGGACGTCTGAAAGGAGACCAGGAAGGCAATCAGGGACAGCTGTACACTTCAAAGGAAGGTTTGCACATAGAGGAAGAAATTGCTTTTCAGAAGAATTTGTTATCAATTCAAGCGCTCCTTTCCAGTGTCATAATGAAGACCAGATGGAAGAGGGCACAAGAGACCCGATTCAATATAATTTTTTAAGAGTGTTTTTAAAAATATATATTTGGCTAATCATAAAGAATGTATATATTTCCTAGAAAACATGGAAAACACAGAAGAAATAAAGACATTTAAACTGTGCAGCACCATCCATAATTACATTTTATTGTATTACCTTAGAAACTTTTCCTTAAAAACACCTGCCTATGCCATATATAGAAACACATACATTATTTAGAAACTTAAAAAAATCAGAAGCATAGATGTAAGCACTATTAAGACATTTAAAAAATATTTCTGGGGGCACCTGGGTGGCTCAGTGGGTTAAAGCCTCTGCCTTCGGCTCAGGTCATGGTCTCAGGGTCCTGGGATCGAGCCCCGCATCGGGCTCTCTGCTCGGCAGGGAGCCTGCTTCCTCCTCCCTCTCTGCCTGCCTCTCTGCCTACTTGTGATCTCTCTCTCTCTGTCAAATAAATAGATTTAAAAAAATATTTCTGGATCTTTGTCTGTTTACAAGTACGTGAAATGTATGCATGCGCACATGAATTATATTGCACAATTTTATTTTTTGCACATCTGGAAATTACACTATACAGAATTATTGGAAGTTGACAGTATTGGGAATTCATACCCTTCTATAGTAGCTGGACTGCCGTAAGTATTCTGATTGTTTCATCTCCCTGTACCCACGTCTATTGCTAATGTCTCGTAAACTTACTCTGAACTCGGCTGTATGACTCTTATTGGTCAACATGACACTAGCAAACATGACGAATGAAGAGACCTGAA
The DNA here is from genome assembly GCF_010015895.1 of Lontra canadensis. Taxonomy (NCBI): domain Eukaryota; kingdom Metazoa; phylum Chordata; class Mammalia; order Carnivora; family Mustelidae; genus Lontra; species Lontra canadensis. Next base: position 8,232,498 of record NW_022631040.1, read on the forward strand.
AAGTGTTTACACATTGAGCACGACCCTCTTACTGCTCCTGGGACGACAAGATCTTTGTGTGAAATAACCCTGGCCAGCACCGTGAAGGAAGAGGAATGACGAAGAGAAGCCCACACACGGTTCTAATTCTCTTTTCCCTTGCACAGGGTTATTTTGCATCTGCTTCTAGGATATTTAAAAAATGTTTGGAATTCACATTTTGCCTGTCACACATTTTCTCTTCATCTGAATTTTCTCTTCTTTAATTAAGCCATTACCCTTCAAAGTAAGGGCTGTTCTTATATTCATCAACAAACCTTTACTGAGCAAACTTTTACTGGTTATTCTCTGCTTAAACTGTAATATACACCACACCTTGTACCAGGAGCAGAAGTACACATTCCTTCTCTAAAGGAACTCATGGGTGAATCGAGAAGATAAGTGCAAATTAATGAAAATAACATGATAAATTATATCACACGAATTTGCTCTAGAGATCTTTAAAGGGCAAAAATCAAATTCCTTTTAGATGTCTTCTCCAACACCCAGTAAAATTCACATTACACTCAAAAAAATCCTCAGATGCCTGAGAAAGGGATTCTTCAGTCCCATCTATAGATTTGACTGATACAAAAACCAAGGCCCATGCATACTATTTGATACTCAATATGTAGAACATTAAACATCTAAGCAAGAGAAATGGATTTGTCAGTTGTTAGTATAGCTCCAACATCTGATGTTTCATTTGGAACAGTTATTTGCTCACCTGGATATAAAATTATGATAAAAAACAACAACAACAACAACAACAAAAAACACCCACAAATGAAAAAATTAAAAAAAAAAAGTCTGGTTAGCTGCAGACCTAATCAGAAGGGGAAACTCCTAAGGAATCACGGTTGGTCTATTTCTGTATTCCCAGCATCTGAGCCCTATAAATTCTATATATATATATATTTTTTGAGGAAGTAGCCAAAAGACATGTAAGTCCATGGCTTCTCTGCATTTTTGCCTCATCTCTATTAACTCTTTTTACCTACTAGGGTAGTATTCCAGGTTGGGAAAGGATGTACGTAAGAGATGACCCTCTCCTCTCCTACTCAGCTTCTGCTCTGTATGAGAGAGACTGATGGATAAGGCAGTATTTTCCAGGCCGTTAGGAGTATTTAATGAACACGCTCTTCAGATGCCAGGATGGTCACATGCTGCCATATCAGATTAGCCATCAAAATGGAAAGGGTTATTAAGGCAAAGTAAATGACAGTACCTCTCACAAAAAGGCAGGATATTTAAAATCTCTGGCTTTGGGAATTTGATGATCCTCAAGTTGATAAATCACAATGACCTAAGCATGAGCAATGACAAGCCTCCCGCTGGAGACCATAGAGGCTTCCTAGATACCTCTCAGTGACCTGCAATTAAGTTTCGGCAACCCACCTCATTATTCCTCGCTACCATGCGAGGGCCAGATTCTGCACTCAGTGTCGGTTTGCAGGGTTTGGCCTTTGTACTTGCTGCAGATACTAGGTACCAGGTGTGTCATTGGGAGGGATCCATTCTAATGAGGACCACAGGGCTCACAGCCAAGGACTCCTCTCCGAGTTTTTAAAAGGTGTTTGCAAGGAACATAATACAGCAAACAAACATAAACTTCTATGGGGAAATAAAATTGTCTGTTTTGTCTGGCTTCAACCTTTCTATGACAATTCAATTAATTTTTATTAAACTCTCATGAATTCCCACATTGAGGTCTAGCTGTGGTTGTGACATTCTTTGAAAAATTGCCTGAAAACATGAATTAAAAAAAAAAATCTGTGCTATGTGAGAGATTAAATATTATGTTAGCTTCAAGTTTATCTACCAAAACAATTAAAGGATGTAACCTGGTTAAGTACTTCTTGCTACTATTGAATACTCAATAAAGTAACATTATATTGAGGTAAACACTCCATCTATGGTATTAAAAGAATAGAATCTCTTCAGGTCTGGATGAACTTTGAACAGAAGAAGTTAAGTAGATGACAATTATTCTTAATTTATTTAAGATTTAGGCTTCAACTGTTCATTTAACTAGAAGTGTTTCCTCCTGAACCGTCTGTGTTTAGGGAAATCACATTCTCAGTTCTCTCTGAATAGCCAAATGGTTATTCTATGCTTAAACTCATTTGGGAGATATTTCAATAATGAACGCTCTTTTCCAACTAGAGTTAATTTAAGGTTACTTAATGCTAAGAAAAAAATAAAAATAAGTATTAAAACTAGGAACCATATATTTTAAAAGATTCATACTTATGTTTTCCTACTATAGTACAATCTTAAAAAACAAAACTCCTTATCCCTCTATTTCCTGTGACAATTCTTAGCACTTGTCTTCAGAAACAACCAAAGCAAAATCCTGTAATTCAGTTCATTTCCCATAGCAATTTCAGATTATGAAAGTGCCACCCTCAACTTATGAAGAATAATAATAATACTAATTTAAATATAAAACCCAAAACACCTGTAGTCTGAGGAGATAAGTTGTAGGTCTAGGCCTACACCACTTGAGTAGATGACGGTGGGCAAAACTCACATGCACTCTCTAGTTTCCATTTCACTTTGTGAACTGGAGTTAATAACCTTATAATGTGTGATGTCCTAGCATTTTGGTAAGAATTATATGAAATTATGCACATGAAAATCCACTGGGCTAAACATAACACATGATACAAATGAAATTATCATAGAAATGGCGTCCAAAGCTGCTTTTAGGAAGACAAATCCAGCAGTCACATGAAGGCTGCATTGAATGGGAACAGTTAATCAACTAGATTTGGAATCTGATGATAAAATAATTATCCATTACTCATAAAAGTACAAAAATGCAGCCTTAGTATCAGAAGGTTACAGTTGTGATCGCCAATGTGTTACTACTTACGTGACTTTGAATGAGTCATATGAAAGTGTTCTCAGAATAATTTTATATTTGTATAAAATAATGAGGAAATTTCTTACCTTAAAGGGACACTAGTAAAAACCTAATATATATTCAAGAGATTTTTATTTGTTGGGAATATAAGGGAAAACCATTTGGAATATGGCATTTGGTATTATCAACTAAAGTTAAATGGATGCATAGCCTATAACCCTGTAATGAAACTCCCAGGTATAGATAGCATCATCAGAAATGCATATATAGTCACAATAATATATGTAGAAAGATATTGAGAGCAGCACCCTTTTCTATAAATTTCAAAAGTAGTAAAGATTTATCTGTGTATTGGAAGGTTTCCTTTTAGGGGTGCCTGGCTGGGTCAGTCAGTTAAGTGGCTGCCTTCAGCTCAGGTCATTGTCCTGGGATTCAGCCCCGCATTGGGCTCTCTGCTCTGTGAGGAGTCTGCTTCTCCCTCTCCCTCTCCCTCTTCTGCCACTCTGCCTGCTTGTGTTCTCTCTCACTCTCTCTCTGTCAAATAAATAAATAAAATCCTTTAGAAGGTTTCCCTTTGGGAGGCAGTGACAAAAAGATACAAGGGGTACTCTGAATTAGTTATATTTAGGGTTACTCTGCTTCTACATTGATGGCTTTTTTAAAATTAATCACAGACCTGTTCACTTTTTAAAAATTGAGTTGGTCATATATACAATAGAGTATTATGCCTCCATCAGTGTGGAGATTCCTTAAGAAATTAAAAATAGAGCTATCTTATGACCCTGCAACTGCACTACTGGGTATTTACCCCAAAGATACAGATGTAGTGCAAAGAAGGGCCATCTGTAACACAATGTTCATAGCAGCAATTGCCACAGTCACCAAACTGTGGAAAGAACCAAGATGTCCTTCAACAGATGAACGGAGAAAGAATATATGGTCCATATATATAGTGGAGTATTACGTCTCCATCAGAAAGGATGAATACCCAACTTTTGTATCAGCATGGACGGGACTGGAAGAGATTATGCTGAGTGAAATAAGTCAAGCAGAGAGAGTCAATTATCATAAGGTTTCACTTATTTGTGGAGCATAAGGAACAACATGGAGGACATTGGGAGGTGGAGCAGAGAAGTGAGTTGGGGGAAACTGGAGGGGGAGGTGAACCATGAGATATTGTGGACTCTGAGAAACAAACTGACTATTTTGGAGGGGAGGAGGGTGGGGGCTTGGGTTATTGAATGCCAATAGGTAGTCACACAATGAAGAGGTCATCTCAACAGACCACATGAGAATAAAGATAGATCCTGAACAATTGATGGTAGAGGAAATGGTAACACAGGAGATTTACCAAATACCGTTGAAGGTTGACTCATCCGGCTTCGTGGAGTGAGTAGATACTCTGGTGTTGGGGGATGAGATGTTAAAGATCATTTAAAAGTGTTAAGACTTAATCCCACTTAGAATGGTAGCGATTTGCCACGCAACTGGCCTGTGCTTACCATTCCAGTTTCCTGTTCCAGATTTCTATTCCATCTGATATTCCAGTCATAATCAAATGCTTGTCTACCGTTCCCTTCTATTCCATGATGGTTCATGCTTCCATGGCTCTGACATGTCAGTTTTGTTCTGCAATGCCTTGCCGCACAGTTTCTTCATCCTCCCCCCGCCTTTTTTGTTTTTTTAAGATTTTATTTATCTGACAAAGATTACAAGTAGGCAGAGGGGCAGGCAGAGAGAGAGGGGGAAGCAGGCTCCCCGCTGAGCAGAGAGCCCAATGCGGGGCTCAATCCCAGGACCCTGGGATCATGACCTGAGCCGAAGACAGAGGCTTAACCCACTGGGCCACCCAGGCGCCCCATCCTCCTCCATCTATAGGCTAACTCTAATTCATCTTTTAAGCTCCACCACAGTCACCTTCTCCAGGAAGTCTTCTCCTTGCTTCTCTCTCAGATAATTATCATGTTCTCTTTTGTGCTAAGTCTTTTTTCAACTGATTCACTTGTAACACTATAATGTAATATATTTTCTTTCTTTTCTATCTCCTATACCATACTGCAAGCTCCTGAAGGTGAAGACTCTCTCTTACTTATCTATATATTCTCAGCCCCTAGGGAAGCATGACACACTGTAATAAACAGTAATTATTTTGTAAGCAATGACTGGGTGATGGACTGGTTGACAAGAAGAGATCCAAATTCTCTGGAACCTGGTTAACTAGAAAAATGTGCCCATTATTAATTTGTTGTTTCTGAGCAATAACCCTTGCCGTCAATAATGGTTTTATGACGGTGAAGCTGGGACTTTGCAATGGCATTTCTGCTTTACTGGTTGAGTCTATGTTGAGCTCTGCCAATAGGGGGCGCCACAGGGAACTCAGAAGACTGATAGGAAAAAAGAACTGGCTCCTTACTCTTTGCTTCCTGTTTTGCTTGCTGATTATGAAATCATCTCTCCAGCCAGGATTTTTCACCCTGAAAATAACAAATCCTTCCTCCTTATGAGAAATTTGAGTATAAAATTTTAACACTTGGTAAAACTAGCTTTATTTCATGCCTTCCTGCCAGACACCTGAATCAGCTGGAAGCTGACTCTTCTTCAAGTGTCTGGGTCCCAGCATGGGGCTGGCGGTGGGAGTGGGAGCTCTCCCCTCTAGTTACTAAGTTTTTAAGAATTCTAGCTTTCTCAGTCCCAAGGGTAGTATGCATTTCCTGCTGTTGTCACCTGCATGATATCTTAGAGTTCACTTTTTATCCTTCCAGTTACCTAGTTAACAAATTTACAACTAGTTAACAATTATGTATGTTAAACTCAGTTAAAATAACTGTTGTGGTTTTCTTTCCCAAGCAGAACTTGCTACAGGGAGTGAAGATGATGTTTATAGAAAGAGAGAAATAGGAAAATCATAAACAGGGTGAGGATTGATTTGCATCTGGACTAACAATTTATTATTTTGTCTTTATCATGCCATATGATATGTTTGTTGTGAAAAGTAATTAGAAACTATGGATGAGCAAAAACACAAGTACAGGCAGTCCTCAACTTACGATGGCTTGACTTAAATTTTTTTTTTTTACTTTATGACTATGTGAAAGTGATATGCATTCAGTAGAAAATGTACTTCAGATTCTGAGTTTTGACCTTTTCCCAGGATAGCAGTATGCCCTAAGATACACTTTCAGAATTTGGGGCAGTGGCAGTGAATGGCAGCTTTTGTCAGCCACACAATCACAGGGTAAACAACTGACACATTTCCAGCCTTTCTGTAGCGACACAAACATTCCATTTTATACTTTTAGTACGGTGTTCAATAAATTACATGAGATGTTCAACACTTTGTTCTAAAATAAGATTAAAATTGTTATAAAATTTATAAAATATAATATAAAATATAAAAATAACACAAATATTATTTCTGTTAGATGATTTTGCCCAACTGGAGGATAATGTAAGTGTTTGGAACACATCTAAAATAGGCCAGCCTGAGTCATGATGTTGTATGTTAGATGTATTTTTTTAAGATTTTATTTATTTATTTGAGAGACAGAGTGAGAGCACGAGTAGGGGAGGAGCAGAGGGAGAGGGACAAGCAGACTGTTGAGCATGGAGCCTGACACTGTACTTGATCTCATGCCCTTGGGATCATGACCTGAGCCGAAATCAAAAGTCCAATGCTCATTCAACTGAGCCACCCAGGGACCCCTGGTATGCTAAATGTATTAAATACATTTTTTAAAGGTTTTATTTATATATTTGACAGACAGAGATCACAAGTAGGTAGAGAAGGAGGCAGAGAGAGAGAGGAGGAAGTAGGCTCCCTGCTGAGCAGAGAGCCCGATGCAGGGCTTGATTCCAGGACCCTGGGATCACGACCTGAGCTGAAGGCAGAGGCTTTAACCCACTGAGCCACCCAGGCGCTCCTTAAATACATTTTTGACTGATAGTATTTTCAACTTAAAATGGATTTATTGGGATATAACCCCGTAGTAAGTTGAGAAGGAACTGTATTTAAAAGGATTGTGCTTGGGGCCCCTGGGTGGCTCAGTTGGTTAAAGGTCTGCCTTTGTCTCAGGTCATGATCCCAGAGTCGTGGGATCGAGCCCTGCATTGGGCTCCCTGACCTGCTTCTCCTTCTGCCCCTCCCTCTTCTCATGCTTTCTCTCTCTCAAATAACTAAATAAAAATCTTAAAAAAAATAAAAATTAAAAAAGGGTTGTGTTTAACTCTCTGGGAGATTCGCATTGTTAAGTTATTTTGTTGTTGTTTCCAGACATTTTTTATGCACATATAAATGAAAAGAAATATTCTATATATTTAAAGAAAAACAGAATCATCCTTGGCATGCTGTTGTACAGTCTGCTTCTTTTATTATCATGAATCTTTTTCCTTATCCTTAAATATTTGTAACAGCCAGATTTGTCTTCCTAAATCATGGTACATCTTTATTGTACACCTAGGATGACTTCCTACTTTTATCATGCTTGATATTTAACACAGGACTTCTACATACCTTACTTCATTTAATTCTTACAAAATTCGAGGAGGTTATTCTTTATGTTTATTAGCCTAACTTTACATAAAAATGAAGCTTGAGGGATATAATGACTTCCCCAAGGTCACGTAACTTTTAAGTCTTTGACCCAGCACCTGGAAACCATATCTTCTGTCAACAAACGCCAAGCTCTGTCCACTTTATCACACTGCTTTTCTGTTTTACCTGAAAGTTGCAATGGCTTACATTGCCTCCAAATAAAAAATCTAAACTCTTAGCCTAGTATTTCAAGTCTTCTAAAATCTACTATCAAGATGGTTGTCAAAATTCTCCCTACAAATAACAAAGGGTCCAGCCAAGCTTGACCATCACTTGAACACTATGACTTTAGCGTTGGGAATTTGGTTCATTCTATTAATTTTATTCACCTGAGATATCTTTGTCATCAGGCTCTGGTTATTAAAATCCTGTCCACTATAAATGAAATAGAAAACAAAATCCTGAAAGGGACCGGATGATACATGACGATTTCGTATAGATGGCATTTCAAGTCAGTGAATTATAAAATAATGTTGAAAAACTAGATAGTTTTTAAAAAAAAATAAATGCATAGATTTCTTTTCTCATTCTCTAAAACAAAATCAAGTCTTATATTTAGATATAAGGAGGAGAACCCATAAAATTGCTGGAATAATTGATGTGTTATTTTAATATCATCAAAGGGAGAATTTCATTACTATATAAAGAATATAAGAATTACTATATAAAGATGAATGAGAAATAGTCTAAAAGAAAATAGTCTAAGGATATGCAGTATTTATATACACACATAAATAGCAAGGAAATATTTAAAATAAATGAATGACTTCACTTATAATGACCAAATTTTAATTAAAACAATAATATGCCATTTAAAATATTGAACTGGCAAAGATTTGAAAAACTGATAAGACCCCCTATTGACAGGAGTTTTCAGAATTAAAATTCTTACAACCTTTTTTAGAAGACTATTGAGCAAACTCTAGGAATTTAAAATGTACAAAATTTGACCCTGCCCTTTTAGGACTAAGAATAATCCTTCATTTGCTCTTTGTGAAGGTGTTTTTTTTGAGAGTTGCTGTTGTAATGAAAACTTGGCAATCACCTATTTTGCCATCAGTAGCGGACTGGTTAAATAATACAGACTCACATTCATATAATAAAATATAGTTGAGTCATTAAAAGAAGTGAGGTGTGTGTGCACGTGTGTGTGTGCACGTGTGTGTGTGTGTGCATCCATGCCCAAGGAAAATTGGAGAACAGCATGCAATATGATTCTTTTTATGAAAGGGAAACTATAAAAAGAAAGCAGAAATATTATGTGTATTAAAATTAATAGTAGTTACTTTCATTGATGGAAATTTTATGTGCCTCGGGTAAGTCGTATAGAAAGGATGAATAGCCTTTTTAATATTCTGTCCTGTTAAAACTTTTTTCCAACAAAAATATTTCTAATAATGGTCACTAAATTTTTATATCATAAGGCCAATCCTAATGACATCAATTTCATCCATGAGTGAATGAAGTCTTCCATCAATATTCCAGACAAAAAGAATCCTTTTCTCCTGTAAACTTTCTGATAAATATTTATATTTTTCTGGTAAATATTTATATTTTCTGGTAAGTATTCATATATTTCTCTCTTTTTTTGTTTGTTTGCTTAGTTTGACTTACATCTCCTACTATAGTAAAGGTCCTGGGTAATAGGACTCGGATCTCACAGCAGATATGAATATTTCTATTTATCCATATATCTATCACCTGTCCATCATCTACCTACCTATCTTCGTCTCCATATCTATCTTTCCACACAACATGAATCGATTGTATAAAAGTTTCTTCACTTTTGAGTCAATGCCCTCTTATTTTAGTCAATCAGCTTAATTTCCATTCTAGAAAATTCTTATTTGCAGTTTCCTGCTTGGACAAGTCTTCCATATCAACCACCCATCCTAACTATCTCTTATCTTATCCTTCAAAACCTTACTATTTAAACACTCAAGAAAGAGTTCATTATTCATTTCTACTTTACAGTAGAAGGTATCTGTATATATATTTTTTCTTATTGCACATCGATCAATCTCTGTATTTGTTCAAGGAGACCGTGTATGAGAATAAACCTCCTGCGGCTTTGTCTCTATTAAAATGGTGGGAGATCATTTCATTAAGTGTTTTGGGAAGTCCCAAGAAAAAGAAATATTTGATGAATTTTGTAAACGGAAGTCAGACTTTGTGGAGGGATTTTGCTTTTACAACATTATAGATATAAGACAGAGGGTAATACCGAAAAATCGTTATTATAATATCCAAGTGGACTATGAGGAGAAAACAAATGCTGAAGATGGCCTTGTCTATATACTCTGTCAGTAAACAGGTTGAACAACACTAACGTCAATGTTGTCCCTATTGTCAGAAGTGTCTTTTATAACTCCTTTCCTTAGTGAACAAAGTAGCCTAAATCAAATAACAAAGTGACAGATAAACAGAACAGAAGCAATCACATTAATAATCATATCCATCCTAGATTATTTTGTTTGCAAAGTCATCAATACCCCTTTATCAGCACAGATGCTTTTCAGTAGGATGATATCTAGAGGCAGTCTTTAAACAATGGAAGGAAATTACTGAGGGGAAGTGATTTAAGGGGTTAGAGAGAGTAGAGTGACAGGTATTTTCAAAATGGGATTGGCAAATTGGCTTCCTGCAATTTAATGAAAATATCTTCCTGGGCCAAACCCTGTCTTTGGTTTGAGCTAAGTGTGTTTCCTTTGGTGGCGATACAAGAAAGAGGAGGCAAATGATGAAGCAGGGATGACATGCCATAACCTCCCCAGAAATACTGCAGGCTCGTGGCCATAACTATAGAAGGGGCTCTATGTAGTCCCAGAATGAAAAAGAACTATGTGTCTACATTCTATTTCTGTCCTTACAAATTTCTGATTTTTTTTTTTTGTAGCTATCGAAGAAAAATTTGATATTGTTGTTGTCTAAGCACATTTAAACTTCAGCTGAAATAACCGCCAAGTGATTCATGCCTATGTAGGTGAATATAACGATTGTATCTGGAGCCCCAGTGCGCCATTTTCATTTCACTTTAAATAAAAAACAAAATGTATCTATGTCAGTCAGTGCCCTTCTGCTGTACTCAGAGGTATCAAACAGGCTACAATTATGATTGTGAAGTGATTGTGTCACATTGGAGGAAGGTTTATTGCTTTTGAGTCTGCTAGGCAGTAACACATTCTGTTTCATATTACTCTTTATATCATTGTTTGGCTGTGACTAGAATAATCAAATGCCATCAAATGCTGTCAAATTCAATTTACAGTATTTTTCATTGAAGCGGGCTTTCTGCATTCTATTTCCTGTTTTCCCTCTCTATAGCTGCCACGGAATAGTCACTGAAATCATGAGCTTTATTTACAAAACCAACAGACTGAAGCCACGTCCTGCTCCATAACAGATACTTTATTTCCCTTTATTCAGAATTGGAATTTGATGTGCTTTTCTCATACAATTAGCATTAAGTAGATGAAAGAAAACTCTTCCAAGAGGATGGGCATCTTAGAGCCTGCACTCATGAGCTTAGCTTAAAATGTAAATTCGCATTAGCCATTTTTACGTGTTCGTGTGTATTTGAATCAGAAATATTATTCTTCAAATTAATGTTGGCTGAGGAGACATTTGACTTGCTCTTCTTTGGCCATGTCATTTACGTAACTAGAAATGCAATAATACTTTCTCCTTCTATAATTTTCCTACAAACCCTTACTCATCACTGAAGATGGACCTGAATCAAACGGTTTTAATATCTGAAGTTGAAAGAGGAGCCTGAACTAAGTTTCCCATTTTCAGGGCACAGGACCAAACAGGGGAAGGTGTGAGACTGCTGGAGAGACTGACAAACCATGAGGGGGTAGGGGTGAGGGTCTGAGCAAAAATGAGTTGTTTTCTGTTTGCCTAACGTAAATATGTGGCTTTTGGAATCGAGTTTTCAATCTGCAGATCCCTCATGTCTGCTGGTATCTTTCTTCCGTTGTGTCTTTTTTGTCTTAGACAGTTACGGTCAGGAAGTCTGCGTCTCCTCCAACCCCAGTTCATATGCCAAAGTCCAAAACCCCAAGGTGATGGCATTGGGAGATGAGGCATTTGGAAGGTGACTGGGACATGAGTGTGGAACCTTCATGGTGCGATTAGTACCCTTTTAAAGGGACCCACGGAGGTCTCTAGTTGCTTCCACCACAGTGAGGACACAGTGACATGACAGCAGTCTGTGACCCAGGAAGTGGACCCTCACCAATCATGGAATCTGTCAGCACCTTCATTTTGTATTTTTCCAACTTCCAGGAAAATAACGTGTGTTGCTTCTAAACCACCCAGTTTATGCCATTTTTGTTATAGCAAACTGCAGGGACTAGCACAGAGAGCAAACTCTCAGGTTCTTTGCCTCCTTGACTCTCTTCCTGTTTGACTTTTGCCTTCTCTCCTCTCTTCCTCCTTCTCCCTCAGGGTTTCTCTGTCATTCTTTTTCCCTCTCTCTCTCCTTCTCCTTCCTGTTCTCTCTTCTCCCTCCCTCCCTCTGCTTCTCCTCCTCATTATTCATTATTTATTTAAAGAAAACACTGAAACTATGTGCGTGCAGATCAGGTGAAACCTGGATCAGAAGCGCAACACCTTTCAACCCCAAATGTCCATTGTTCCTCTGTCTCTCTGTCCCTCCCTTCTCACTCCCTCTCTTTTCTTTCCCTTCACTCTCTCTTTCCTTCTTTTCTTCATTTTAGGGGGATATATACTTCACAAATTCTGCATATCATGGTGAACAGCAGCTGCATTGCTATCTACTGCATTCCCATCTACCCGGCTGAGTGGAAACTCCTTCCAACAGAAGGGGAACTGCAGAATCGAGCCATTCTTTCTGCAGATGGAAAACACCTATTTTTTGAGGATAAAAAGGTTTTTCCAAACTCCACATAGTAGGTGATGGGAAAGATTAGAATTCTGATTGCAGACCTGGTTCCTCCTCTGGAATGATTATGTTCTCTTGGTCAGTGAGCCTCTAGAGGACTGCTCTACCACTTAATCAGAAGTAAGGCCGATGTGCACTATGAGGTCTCGTCCTTAAAGTAGGGCTTAGACAAAAATGCTACATGGTAGCTGTGGTTTCCCCCCCTGGATTATATGTAAAAGCTTCCAATACCAATCTTAGACGTTAGGAGGTACTCCAAAAAACACGAGTTCCCACTTACTCCCTTATGGAAAAAGAAAATGTATTTGATTTTACAGTCCTCAAATAATACACATTTTTAAATAATTTAAAATAACAGTAATAGTCAGTGTTACCTGTGAAGAAAGTAGTTGAGGATGATTCCATTTGGCTTTTTAGGTGGCATCCATTTAACCTCGATGCAAGCCGATCCCAGTGCCTTAAGAACAGGGGAAGGTAGATCCATTGGGGCTGCTTCAGATGTTTTAACAAATGTCCTACTGCTAACTCCACAACTTCCTTGAAAAAAAAAAAAAAATTTGAGTCCTTATGTAATTTGTCAGGTGGGGAAAAGAGTTACATATGCATATAGAAGGATAAGGAGATTATGGAAATCATATTAGCTGAACTTTTGTATATGACCCTTGTACACATATTTTAGACTAGTACTATAAATCTCTAATTTGAATGTATTTATATGTATACATATTTTTTATTATTTACAAACATATTTTATGTATATTTAAATAGGGAATCATTTTTGGAAAATCCATTAAGTAATGACAAATTTTCAGAGGCATAGACAATAATGCTTATGCTTGTCTGAACTGTGGCTTCTCTAGCTTCTTACAGTCCTTATGCCAGAAAGTGATAATGTACTTGAAGATCACTAGGGTGTGCGACCGGTACATCATGTATATTCTTAATAGTATCTTATTTTTGCCAATATTGTAAAATAATGGCCATCTCCCAACATGCAGGAATCAATTAATTTAAAGAATATTGTATCTCCATAGCATAAGATGCTATGGAGATACAGAAGTGGATTTTTTATTTAAATAAAGAAAACACTAGTTTAAAACTGTTGCAGATGCAGAAGTGGATTTTTTATTTAAATAAAGAAAACACTAGTTTAAAACTGTTTCCATGTTGATTAGCTGAAGACCAGATCAGAGAGAGTAGTATCCTTCAAAACAAAATACCTTGGTTTAGTTTCTAGAGAGAAGTGGGCAAACTGACTCACAGTTTCAGAGATGAGGCAAAGCAAAATCACAGACCCCTTGTCCCAATCAGCTCCATGAGAACTCAAGTTCATTTGGACACAGACATTCTTAAGCACAAATAAGATAGGCGTTCCCACCACTCGAGTATAAGATTGGGGCATTTCTTTAATTTAAAGTGGAGCAACATGTTTTATACACCAATATGAGTTGTATATTTTCTTCTTTTATTAACATACGGTGTGACATTTGGAGAGATGAAGGGACTGATAGAGGTTCGTCCTTAAAACCACAGAGATGGATGATTTCATAGACAACTAGCCTATGCCATGACTGAGGGCAACAGCCTGCATATATGAGAAAGAGTCCAGGGAAGCACAGTAAAATATGTAAGATTCATTCAATGTAACTCAACTTCTAAGTAATGCCTCCCCTCAATCCCAAATAAAACTTAAATAAACCAAAGTGCGTACCTTTTTTTTTTTTGAAATTTTCATAATACCTATTTTGTTTTATATTACCAATGATTCCTTTATGTGATCTAGGTGTTTTTCTTTTAAAGGGCCTTATAAAACAAGACTTTGCAAAACCACCATTTTAATATATTTAAATATTCATGATTTAATGTGCAGAAATGCATAATGCTTCACTCAATGCCAGGCTCTGATTTTTCTGGGTAAACAGTCCAGTACAAGTAAGAAATGAAATGTTAGTCTTTGTATTTGAATTGAGAATCTATTCCTTTTTAATGAATTCTTTCATGAAATACTTTTGTTTTTAATAAAAGCCCAGGACAAGTGTCTGAAAGACTTTCACCATTTTGACATGCTTGTATCCTTATCTCATATTGTGTGAATGGAGCCAAATTTTCCAGAAGGATGCACTGATGATGACCAACAGAGGAGGTTAGAGGTGCTACACTTCCAGCATTGAGTAAGACATTGTACTCCACAGGCATTTTGGGGATGAGGATCCCTTCAAAGAGAGAGAGAAAGAGAGAGAGAGAAAACACATATGTATGCTATACAGAATGATCAACAAATGTTTGTCTTTTAAAAACGATGAATCTTTAACGATTTATAACTTAAAGGTATATTATTGCCAAATATAGCACTTAATAACTGCATGAATGTATATTCCAAAAGTAAAAAATAAAACATGGATCACCTCTTTTCAAAAACAAATGAAGTACATATAATAGTTCTATTCAAAGGTACACTCTATGGGCAAATAAAAGCAAAGGCATGTTTCACTTCTTAAAAAATACAAGGCAATTAGAAATGGTGTCATATATTTTTCCTCAGCTTACTTACTCTTAAAGTACATAAAAAAAACCCCACCAGTTTTGCTTGTGACAATAATTTTTCTGTAGGCATTGTGTATGCATCCAGTCTGACACAGATCCTTGACATAATAGCCCATAAAGTATCCAAATCATAGTCTACCTAGAGAATTCCCAGTGCATTAATTATTGAGTTAGGATAGTCCACTCTGTCAGGGAGACTTATGGACCTAAATACATATGAAATTTGGGTTCAAAACTGTCATTTTTCACAATGCTTCCTAAAGAAAGAAGGTCTTGTGAGTTTAGCCTTTTCACAATCTATTCATATAATTAAACGCCTGTAAGTTTTAGTTGGTCATGAACAACATGTACATTTTTTTTTTCAAGGAGAGTATATGAGCTTTGAATGAAGAATATAATGGAATTTCTCATGAGATTTTTCTCATTCATCTGATAGCTTATAACATTTGAGGGTTTAATTACTTACCTTTGTCGCACTTAAATAAGGTTATCTTTGCTGTAGAAGCAATGGAATCTATAGCACAGGACTCAATAACCCTTCAGAAATGAGGCCTAAAACATGAAATGAAGGTTTGCTTTTTGTAGATAGAGCCCTAATTGTATAAGGGTTGGAAGAGCCAGTATAAAGCAGAGATGCTTGGGATTTTGTGTAGGATAGATGAAAATAAGATCATAGTCAGAAGGACTGAACAATTGTTTCCTTTGGAAAGCTGCAATTGTGCTGAACCCAGACTAAGAAATTTTAGTTTAAATAAGAGTCCTTGTTAAATTATCTGTTGTATTTGTTCTAATGACTTAAATTACCGCTGTTCTATCATTGATTCCTAAATTCCTATTTTTGGCTTTTTATCTCTCTTGCATTCCTAATTTCTATTTTCAGCAACCGACTTCACAGAGACCTCAATCTCAACAGGTCCAAAGTGCAATCACTGTATTTTCCACTCCCAAATCTGCTCTTCTTGCGTTTCCTTTCCATTTTCCTATGCCGAAGGCCTTAGAGTAAAGCCTTAGGGTAAGACTCTTGGAGTCAACCCTGCTTTCTTTCCTCTACACAGTTGCAGCAATAACCCAAACGAGAACAGCCATCTCATTGCGTTCCGGTTGCATGCAGGACAGGGTACTCCATAAAGTCAGGGGCTCTGTTCTTCTCCCCAGCGTAGTTTCAGTGCCTAGAGTTTAGCACAAAGTGGCAGCTCAATAAACGTCAGTTTGAGTGAATGACTGAAATCTCAGGACAATATTGTAAAGCAAATGTTACTGCATTTTTTTCAAGACAAGAAAACTAAGCACCTTGTTCCAGATTGCCAGCTGATTACTTGGGGCAGTCACACTTGAACTCAGACCCATCTGATAACAAAGCTTATCACTCTCTATTTATGTTCTCTCTTGGTAATGGAAACTTGGATTAGGACAACTGGGGAAAAATGAGAGGATAATTTTGAGACAACATGGGTAGCCAGGCAGAACAGTTATTGAACACTGATTAGAGGGAAGAAATGGAAAAATTAGAATTCTCACTGATGAAACTAAATTATAGGTAAATATTTGAAGCTCTGAAGGGTAGATTTCTGAAACTGAGATACACATACCCTACACACTTGTGGATTTCTGTCAAAGTATTTTCAAAGACAAGGACAAACATGGCACCTCTTCCTGGAATGCCACTTTGACCTTTAAAATTTGGGAAATGCAAGGCTTCCTTGCCTGAGCAAGGGAAACCAGCAGAATCCCACTTTTCCTTGTTCACAAAAATTTGGTATGGAGTTTTCTTCCTAAAAAGTCCCAGACTAGAAAATTAGATTGGTACCTAGTGATCAGAACTTTGACTGGTGGGTTATTGTAACTCCATAGTCACCTCAGAACTAACTAAATGACAGCAGAAGTTTATGCTGACATAATCAGTGTGTTGAACAAGTACAAGTCCTATTTGTGATGCAATCAAAACACCATCTAATATGAATTGCTCAGTATTGCTTTAAAATTAATTCATCATGGGTAATCTTCTGCAGACACAGGATGAAACTTTGACTGGGCCCACATTTCTGCTGAATCTCAGGTAGTAGACATTTCTATGTTATTTTTTTTTCTATGAAGAAAAAAGATACCATGACAAAGATTAATGGCTAGAAAATGTAAATAAATTTATTTTTCTCTTTAATGGCATCGTGAATACACATACTGGGCTTATTTAGAAGATACTCTTTGAGTCCTAATTCCCAACTATAAGACGAAACTGGAAATGGTTTTACTGCTCCCAAAAAGACTGCTCTAATTAAAATGAAGTTTGAGAGTTGGATGCAGAGAATTGATTATAGGGACCATTTGAAGCTCTTAGTCCATTAATGGGTGAGGAAAACCCATGTACTACATTAGAAGTAAAATAAAGAGCTGTATAATCAGGCTTTTTTTCCCCACTAAGAATGTTCTTTGGAAATTGTTGTTCCAGGTAGTAAAAGAGATTGAAGACTTGATCAGGGACCCTCTCAGTTTGTAGTTTGACCTCTCAGCAGGAAGAAAGGCTAATGGAAATTTCCATTCACAGTATCTTGGAATGTCACAGTATGCACTTCCCATTTTGGCCATTTCTCCTTATTGTTACCCTGACATAGTCTGTAAAACGGTGGGGGGAACAAGGCTGCTGTTTGTACCTGCATATTTATAACACAATGAACACAGAAAGAATTGCCTGGACATTGAACTTATTGGGGTCAGCTTTCTCTAGAGTGATCTAATATCCTAAAATATAACAGCATAGCACTCTTTATCCAAGGAGATAGGTAAAAAAAAAAAAAAAAAATCCCTAATGATAAATTATAAAATACATTATTTTTTGGATGAAGATAAACACATTGGAATACAATGGCAAATTTGTATGAGTTTTTAACCTAAAAAGCAAGACCTTAAAGAAATTGCAAACTTATGGTGATTGCTTTCGGTGGTTTCTGGAACTCCTAGGATTGATCGCACGTTCATTCTGTCTTCTCTGTTCCTGGGATAGATCTTATAGAAAAAAGTTTGACAAACACTCATTTGAAAAATATTCTATCATTCTTGTTGAACTAGACAAACCACAGAATGGAGTCAGACAGATCAAGTCACTTCTCTGCCCTTATTTGTTTCTGGTAAATTACTTAACCTCTATGAACACTGGTCTCTTCATCTGTAAAAGGATGATAATAATAGCCACCTCATAAAGAGCTATAAGGATTAAATTAGAAAATGCATGTAAAACATTTTAGTACATTCCTGTGAATAGAAAGTGCTGAGTTAATGACAGACATCTCAGCAAAACAAAATGAAATGCACCAAAATGGGAAAAAAAACGCACATCTCCGACACTATTTTATGGGCTCTCAAATGCTCCAAACCCACCTTTTCTAAAAAGTAAAGTTTCTATTCTAATTACAAATAAATGTTATATTCATCTAAGTAGATCTCTTTATAACAATATTTTATCTAGGTTTTTTAATGAATACTTGGATATGATCAAGTGTATTCCTACGAAGATATTTTTCCATTCCTAGCAGTAATTTAGAAACAGTCTTTCTGTCAATTAATCTGAGGTTGCGCTTTACTGAATGTCTTCCTCTGTACCTACTGGTCTGCTTTCAATAACTTCTCTGCTTAGAAGGACAGGACTCCTAAGGGGTCAGGGAACAAAACTGTCTTTCTGCTACATTTCAAATACAGACATTATCTTGATCTAGGTTTCAACATGGCTAGTCAAGGCACGAACCCAGAAAATGTATTTTTTCACATCTTGGTTAATTGGAAATAAATGTCCTTTACATATACCTATGAGGTGCTGAAAGAGAAAATGCTCCTTGAAGCTGTGAGCATGTCAAACAGTGACATGTATTTAGGAAAGAGGGCCCCTCCACTGTCATAATTTACATGACTGTGACATGAAAGGCTCCTGTGTTCCTGCAAACCCTACACCATCTGCAGAGAGTCTGAAACAACCTAGCCCCCTGGTATTCTGATGACTAAATGAAATGAAATGGGCATATTTGTTAAAGTCAGCTGGGAAGCCATACGACTTGGTTAGTTCCCGAGTTCATAAATTTATGTCAGAGCAAGAGGAGCAGTGGAAGCTCAAGTGAACCAATTTACCCTAAGTGCAAATGGCAGTTTTGTTATTTGGTGTCAAAGTTACCAGTCCCACAATGACAAGCTGCCATAACACATTTTCTTGTTCACTAAAGAACAAGGATTTCGTTGGTTAATATTCCTCACAATGCTCCTTTTCATAATTTACAACAACTAGATGCTGATAGGTTATTTAACATTTATGAAGTTAAGATGTAATCAGAAAAACCCTGATTATCTTTACAAATAAAAAAGTTAAATTATTCAACTTTTTTTTTTTTTTCTCCGTGGCTTCATTTCACAGCAGGTGCATACTTTACAATGGGACAAGTCAATCAAATAATCCTTTTTTAAAATCTTTTTTTAGGAGCTGGAGCAGGAACAATTCTAAGAGGAAAACTATTAATTCGGTTTGATAGCTGCATTTGCTTCAAAACACTGGTTGCACTTAATGCAATGCTTTGAACAAATCAGCCTAAATTCTTTGTTGCATAGGTAGGCATATCTCGGTTATGCCCTTTTGAGGGTTTGGAAGTGAAACAAGACTCTCTTAAACACAAATCCGTAACAACTGTATGGAAATTTTACACAAGTTCATAGAATAGTGGTCATTTTATGCCCTTTCTACCTTAATAGATAGTAGAGTTCATGACAGGAAGGACAATGTCTCATTCTTCTTTATAACTCTCAGGGTGTCTAGCATTATACCTTGCCCCTGAGTGGGGGCTCAGCAAATATTTTCATGTTCATTAAAGTGAATAGATAATTCAGTATACCCAAAGGCTAATGAGTTATATCTCATGAAATTTTAAGCTATAAATAAAACACTCCTACTGGGTTAGTGTATGAGCTGCTCTTAAATTATATTGTCCTCATTCATATTTGCTATATTTAAAGCAAAACTATTTTTTAGCTTCTGAACTGGATCATAGTAGAGCTTAGAAAAAAATTATTTGTTTTCTGCATTTTTTTATGTAGAAAAATGATGAGAAAATAGCACAGTGATTTTGATTGTAGAACTTGGAGTCAGATGCCTTGTGGGTTGGCTCCAACATATTTGTGATAAATAACCTAGACAAAATAACTAAAGAGTATCTAAATTGTTCTCATTAGTAAAATAGGCAAAACAATAGACATACTATATTATACTATACCATCTGTATTATACAATAGGACATACTATATTATACTATACTATATTAGGTTGTTAAAAACATTAAATGAGATACATATTAATTTCTTAGAAAACTGCCTACTACATATTAGAACTCAATAAAATTCATTAAATAACAAAAGCAAAGGCAACAAAATAAATTGACAAGTGGGACACATCAAACTAAAAGGCTTCTGCACAGCAAAGGAAACCATCAATATGAAAAGGAAGCCTATGGAATGGGAGTAGATATTTGCAAACCATTTATCTAATAAGGGGCTAATATCCAAAATATACAAGGAACTCATGCAACTCAATAGCAAAATAAAAAAGACCTAATTAAAAAATAGACAAAGGCTACAAATAGACATTTTCCTCCCAAAAAGACAAGCAAATGGCTAACAGATATGTGAAAATGTGCCCAGCATCCTTAATCACCAGGGAAACGCAAATCAAGAACCACAATGAGATATCACCTCATACCTCTCAGGATGACCATTATCAAAAAGATAAGAGATCACAAATGCTGGTGAGAATGCAGATAAAGGGACTGTTGTACGCTGTTGGTGGGAATGGAAGCTCATATTGCCAGTGACAGTTTACTATGGAAAACAGTATGGAGGTTCTCAAGAAATTAAAAATAGAACTACTCTGTGATCCAGCAAACCTTTTTCTGAGTACATATCCAAAGTTCATGATATCATTGCCTCACAGAGATATCTATACTCCCAAGTTCATTGCAGTATTATTTACAATAGCCAAGGTATGGAAATGACTGAAGTGGCTTTCAATGGATGGATGGATAAAGAAAATGTAGTAGAGATGAAATAGCATATTATTCAGACTTAAAAAAGAAGAAAATACTTCCATTTGCAACAACACGGATGAAACTGAAGGGCCTTATGCTAAGTGAAATAGCCAGACAAAGACAATAACCTTATGGTATTACCTATGTGTGGAACCTTAAAAAAAAAAAAAAAAAAAAAAGAACTCATAGAAACAGAGTGGAATGGTGGCTACCAGGGGCTGGAAGATGGGGGAGATAGGGAGAAGTCGGTAAAAAGGTACAAACTTTCAGTTATAAGATGAATAAGGTCTGGGGATCTAAGGTATAACATGGTGACTATAGTTAATAATACTGTATGGTATAACTGAAATTTGCTAAGAGAGTAGAACTTGTGTTCTCACCAAAAAGACAAAAAATAAATATGCGATATGATGTTAGCATTAATTAACTTGATGGTGCAAAACCTTTCACAATTATATGTCAAATCATCACATTGTAATCTTTAAATGTATTATAATTTCTTTTGTCAATTATACCCCAGTACAGCTGAATAAAGATTTACTATGCTAAACAAAACATAAGTCATTGAAATGAGTTTTATACTTTCTTCTGAAATTCAGCACTACTGTCACTTGGTTTTTGCACTTAAAGAAAACTGAAAGAATTGTCAAAGTTGAATCATCCCAGTTAAAGCAAAGTAAATTTTTTTAGGGCACTTAATGCCAATTTTGACTTTAAATAGATATTATCTGATCTAATACACTGCGGTTGATCAGCTAACTGAACACCAATATG
The DNA here is from genome assembly GCF_010015895.1 of Lontra canadensis. Lineage (NCBI taxonomy): Eukaryota > Metazoa > Chordata > Mammalia > Carnivora > Mustelidae > Lontra > Lontra canadensis. Next base: position 8,254,250 of record NW_022631040.1, read on the forward strand.
CCTAAGGTCTTTAGATAGGCCATATCGTGGCTAACTACCCTTTAATCAAAAATTGGTTAATAAAAAGCATTTTTATTCCTAACCAATATTTTTTTTCATTCCTAAGCAATATTAATTGAAATGATTTTTCAGAAGAACAGTTGCTAATTGTTTTCTTTAATGGACTAAGAGATAAATATGAATGGACACACACCAGTACTTCGAGATTATGCATTAAACCTAAATAACTCACCATCTTTAGTGAGGAAATGTGTTGAATGCAATGACATTGTTAATTAGAACATGATGAAGGGCTAGAACAGTTCAAAATACAGTCATCACCTTGATAAATTAGAAAGACTCCTCATTACCTTCAGAGTTCAAATAATTTTGAGCGTTTGGATTCTGAAATAGCAGGAGTATCTCTATTCTTATCCTGAGTAAACCATTTATGTTCCAGGAACAATTTGCTTCTTCATTTTCTGTGATTTTTTTACCCATTAGTTGAACATGTATCCCTTACTCTGTTTAAATACAAATGTGTAAGTCCTGACCTGAGGTTGAGAGCTGGTACGAGGTGAGAAGGAATGTTTAGGAATCAGCTAGGCGGGCTGCTGTCTGTAGCTTGAATAACAATAGGCAGCTTCCAGGCAGTGTGCACTAAATGTGTACCATGCTACTTCACGGACTTCATATAAAAGCAGTACAGGGTGGGCATTTGATACTCTGTTTCACAGACGAGAAACCTCAAGTTCAGAGACATTGTGGAACCTGCCCAAGGTCAGGGGAAACTAAGTGGTGGAGCCCATTCCACCTAGAAACCAGTACTCCTTTTTCAGAAATAAGCGAAAAAATTATGCATCCACAAGATGACATATAATATTTTGAAGATATGTGTATGTGTCCTGTTTGTCTCTAAAGAAGAAATATGTATTTGTATGTGTGTGTGTGTGTGTGTGTGTGTGCGTGCACACATGTATGTATGTTTAGGGGTGAGTTAGTGTGGAGAGAGGGATAGGTTTCTACAGGAAGTCAAGTGTTTGAATAATTTTTTAAAAGATTTTATTTATTAATTTGATAGAGACAGAGAGCACAAGTAGGCAGAGAGGCAGGCAGAGAGAGAGGGGGAAGAAGGCTCCCAGCTGAGCAGAGAGCCCAACGTGGGGCTCGATCCTAGGACCATGAGATCATGACCTGAGCCGAAGGCAGAGGCTTATCTCACTGAGCCACCCAGGCACCCCGTGTTTGAATAAATTTAAGCATCAGAAAATCCAAAATTTATTTATATTTGCTTGAATGACAAATTTTAGAAACTTACTACTCTCTTCTTCCATTAATTCAGCAAATATTTTAAAAGGATATGTTGTTTCTGCGTCATCTGATTTGAAGGTACAAATGATATGCAAAAGAGTAGAAATCTTAATTTTCTAGAGCTTGAAGGGTCTTGATAATCTTACAACTGACATTTATCAAGTAATAATGAGCTAAAATGAACCAGGGTTTACCTGAAAGGTAAGAGAATGTCTATTGAGGCTTTAAAATAGTCCTGGAATATTCTTTTTGTGGTTATTTGAGAAATGACTCCCTCTCCCACCTAATTAAAATCTTTCAGCATTTGGAATCTGGTTTTGCTAGGTCATGTCCATTCTTTCCTGACTTTTGGTTGAACAGGCAGACTTCTGGTTACTAGTTCCTTCATGCCACAGAGGATAACTACTGTCAGGTAAGTATTTTCCCTTCAGGAACTCACCATTTTCCACAATTACTTCTTCTGGTCTAGGCATACCAAACAAAAAACATTCTTCCACAATCATTTGTATTTGCCAATGACTAGCTCTGTTTCTTGGCCCTCTGGGCTACTATTTCCTTTTTCCTTTTTTTTTTTTTTAAGGTTTTATGTATTTATTAGACAAAGATCACAAGTAGGCAGAGATGCAGACAGACAGAAAGAGGAGGAAGCAGGCTCCCCACCGAGCAGAGAGCCCGATGCGGGACTCGATCCCAGGACCCTGAGATCATGACCTGAGACGAAGGCAGAGGCTTAACCCACTGAGCCGCCCAGGCGCCCCTGGGCTACTATTTCAAAAAACACGGTTGTATCACAAATCCAAAAGATGGTGGGAAATAAACAAAAATCTTGATTTGGATTTAAGAGTTAAGCCAAAGACCTGTGGAGATTGCTCTTATAAGGCAGTAGTAGAGAACAGATCTGAATTTGAATCTTGGCTTTGCTTGTAACCTTGAGTATATTATATCACTTCTCTGAGATTCAAATTTCTTATCTTAATATGGAAATAATGCTATTACTTGTATCCCAGGGTTTTTATCAGTATAAACTCAGGTAAGACAGGGAAAACGTTTATCAAAATGTTTGGCATACGCTGGAAATTTAACAAAAGGCATGTATAAACAAGTGATATCATTGACTATAAGTGATATTCGCCATAAATATTCTAATTATGCTTCCTCTGAATATTCCACATTCCCTGGACTTCACTTCCTTTTCTGGTAGGATTTATAAACATGGAGTAGGAATTAATTTATAGATAGCATTGAAATAATAATTTATAAACTGAAAGCCCACTTAATTGCCTAAGTAATTTTCTGTTGCCAAGCAGCCACATGGACATTGTTTTCTCCCAGCAACTTACCTGCATAAAGTTGTTCTATTCACACTGACCACAAAACAAAATACATGTGAGAAAACCCAGTTGATTTAACCACTATTTTGGTTTTGAACATTCAAGAGAAAGTGGTTCGATTCACGTTTTCAAAGAAATATTGTACCTGACCACTTTTGCTTGGTGCATGTAATTCATGATTACTAAATTTGGAACACATTGAAATCATCTGGGAAGCTTAAAAAAAAAATCTAGATTTCTTGACTCCACCCCAGGAGATTCTGATTCAGTAAACTTGGGGTTGAGAACCAGTCTTTGCAAAAGATTTCCAGGTGATTCTAATGTTTGTTCAGGTTTGGGAACTGTAGGTATGGACTACTTGGCCCAATTTTCAGCTCTGCTTATGATGTAATCATTTCATAATGGTCGAGGAGTATGATGAGTACCTTGAAAGCTCTTGATTGTGAGCAAATAAACAACCTCTGGTTATAACAAGTTTGTTTTCTTTCTGTTTAAAATATATATTTGTGACTCTTCAGGAACAGAAAAATGTTTTTATTATCCAAATCAAAACACAGCATGAGGTACTTTCCAATAAAATCAACTGTAGATTATACACAAGTCAAAATCATCTGCCTGTTTACAGAGTTCAAAATCCTTCCAGGCACCAGGAAAAAAGTTTAATTTAAGATTTTAATCTTTCCATATATTACAGGGTTTAGGTAATGGATTTTGTACATCTGAAACTAAAAGATTGACAGGTCTGGATATTATAGATTTATTAACCATTGGTTACATGGTCAGAGTTAGTGTGTGAAGCATTTCTACAAAGCCTGAGGTAGGCAAGAGTTAAGGTTATATTAAAAAAAGCAGAAGTTGTGCTTTATTTCACAACGATCTTTTTCTAAGTGTAAACATTATTCACTGAGCATAAAAATATGATGTTGAACTCAAAGAAAAATATGATAAAATGCTGGGAAATTCAAGAGAAGTCTTAAACATTTACAAATGCAATCCTGCAGTGCACTGTTTTATCATTTTGAAAATGGGGCCCTTGGCACCTAGCAAAGGCTGGAGAAAATACATTTTAAAAATAAATAATTGAGGGGCGCCTGGGTGGCTCAGTGGGTTAAGCTGCTGCCTTCGGCTCAGGTCATGATCTCAGAGTCCTGGGATCGAGCCCCGCATCGGGCTCTCTGCTCAGCAGGGAGCCTGCTTCCTCCTCTCTCTCTACCTGCTTGTTATCTCTCTCTGTCAAATAAATAAATAAAATCTTAAAAAAAATAAAAAATAAATAAAAATAAATAAATAATTGAAGACAAAAATAATTCTCCAAAAAATCATCACTATTCTTAGGCTAATGTACAGAGCCAATGTATGCTGATTATATAAATTAGCTCATTTAATCTTTACAACCACCCAAATATACGTACTACCCTTGTCTCCATTTTATAGCTGCACCAAACAGAGACTCAGGGAGAAGAACCGACTTGTTTATGTCAGCTAACAGGTGGCAGAATTGAGATGCGCGTCCTATTTTCTCTTTCATCTGACATCCATTGTCTTAAAGGAAAGGTATCTTCAGATAAGCAATTTATGTGTATAACAATGTTAAAATGACAAGTGATTTGATAGGCCATGGAACCCCCTGATGGCTCAGAAATCACCAATTTTGCTTATCATCTTGGACTTTCTCTTATTGTTCTTTGAGAATTTGGATTATGGAAGACTCTGGTGGGAGTCTGAGAAATCTCTGGTTCATAGGCAAAATCTAGTTCCAGACTGGCTCTTTTCTGTTTCATTTTACTTGATGGCACAGAAGCACCACAGCTCCATAAAGATGCCAAGGAGAAATATGCTTGAAGACAGCGAGATAGCATGCTGGTCCATTCAAGTAGAGACGGATTCTGTAAAGGGATATGTAAGTTCGTATATTTTCCACAGCAGAAGATATGGGTTTTCTTCCACTGAAGTTAAGAATGGAGTTCAAGATCTACACTCCTAAAACTGAGGTAAGGATTACAGGGCTGTATGACACAGGCTGGGGCTGGTGATCATTCCTTTGCTCTAATTTAATGTGCTGTATATTCATTTTAAAGCAAAGGTGGATGGAGTCATTTATATTTAATATCTTAGAGAGGCTTACCTTTTTCTTTGCTTATAAAGATCTTGATAAATTTTCTCCTGTGAGTTTGACCAAATTAAGACCCTTCTGTTTTTGTTTTTGATCTTAGATTATGATATCAGAAGGATGCTGGTTGATGAGAACTTAAGTTTTATATATTAGGCCTCTATGTTACCTTCTTGGCTCTATTGCCCGTTTGTTTGCTTGTTTAGTTTTTATTTTGATTCCAGTTAGTTAACACAGGGTGCTGTATTAGTTTCAGGTGTACGATAGAGTGATTCAAGAATTCCATACATCACAGCAAGAGAGCTCCTGAATTCCCATCTCCTATTTAACCCATGCCCACCATCCATGCACACTCTGGTAACCATCAGTATATTGTCTGTAGTTAGAGTCTGTTTCTTGGTTTGTCTCTCTTTTTGCTCTTTTGTTTTGTTTCTTAAATTCTTCGTGAGTGAGATCATATGGTATTTGTATTTCTCTGACAGACATTTCACCTTGCTTTACACTCTCTAGCTCTATCCATTCATTCCTTTTTATGGAATGAATTCCTTTTTCCTTTCATTCCTTTTTATGGATGAATTTTATATATATATATATAATATGCACATTAATATAACATATTATTAATATACATATTAATATATGCCATCTTCTTTATCCATTCATCAATTGATGGACACTTGGGTTGCCTCCATATCTTGATTATTGTAAATAAAGCTGCTATAAACATAGAGGTGTATGTATTCCTTTGAATTAGTGTTTGTTTTTATTCTTTGGGTGAGTACCCAGTAGTGTGATGCTTGATCATAGGATAGTTCTATTTTTAACTTTTTGAGGAAACTCCATACTGTTTTCCTCAGTGGTGGCAACAGTTTGCATTTCCACTAACAGTGCTAGAGGGTTCCCCTTTCTCCACATCCTCACCAGCACCTGTTGTTTCTTGTGTTTTTGTTTTTAGCCACTCTGACAAGTGTCAGAGAATAACTACATTGTAGTTTTCATTTGCATTTCCCTGATGATAAATAATGAAGAGCATCTTTTCATGTCTGTTGGTCATCTGTATGCTTTCTTTGGAGAAATATCTGTTCATCTCTTCTGCCCATTTTTAAATTGAGTTATTATTTTTTGGGTGTTGAATTTTTAAGGTTCTTTATATATTTTGGTTACTAACCTTTTATCAAATATATCATTTGCAAATATCTTCTCCCATTCTGTAGGTTGCCTTTTAGTTTTAGTGATTGTTTCCTTCACTGTGCAGAAGTTTTTATTTTGATGAAGCCCCAATAGTTCATTTTTGCTTTTGTTTCCCCTGCTTCAGGGGACCTATCTAGAAAAAAGTTGCTACACCAATGTTAGAGAAATTACTGCTTGTGCTCTCTTCTAGAATTTTCATGATTCCAGATCTCATATTTAGGACTTTAATGCATCTTGAGTTTATTTTTCTGTATGGTATAAGACAGTGATCCAGTTTTATTCATTGCTGGTTGCTGTCCAGTTTTCCTGACAGCATTTCTTGAAGGGACTGTCTTTTTCCCATTGGATATTCTTTCCTGCTTTGTCGAAGATAAATTGACCATATAATTATGGGTTTTTGTCCCTAGGCTTTCTATTATGTTCTGTTGACCTACATGCCAGTACTGTACTATTTGAATTACTACAGCTTTGTAATATAATTTGAATACTGGAATTGTGATGCCTCCAGCTTTGCTTTTCATTTCTCAACACTGGTTTGGCTATTCAGAGTCTTTGGTGGTTCCATATAAATTTTAGGATTGTTTCTTATTATTTTGGGTACAGTTATAAATGATATTGTTTTCTTAATTACTCTGCTGATTAATTATTGGTACATATGCATATGCAACCTATTTCTGTACATTGATTTTTATCCTTCAAACTTTACTGAATTCATTTTTTAGTTCTAATAGTCTTTTGGTGGAGTCTTTTAGGTTTTCTATATATAGTTTCATGTCATCTGCACATAATGAAAGCTTTATATCTTCCTTACCAATTTGGATGTCTTCTATTTCTTTTTGTTGTCTAATTGTTGTGGCTAGGACTTCCAGTACTATGTTGACTAAAAGTGGTGAGAGTGGACATCTTTGTCTTGTTCTTGACCTTTGGGGGAAAAGCTCTCAGTTTTTCTTCATTAAGTCTGATGTTTGCCATGGGTTTTTCATATATGGTCATTATTATGTTGAGGTATGTTCCCTCTATACCCACTTTGTTGAGGGTTTTTATCATGAATTGGCATGGTACTTTTTCAAAAGTACAACTTTTTGGCCGAGATAATCATTCAAGTAAATGAAAAATATATCTTTGCTAATTATTTTATGGAAAGGACTTGCTGATGGCCAACATAGTTGCTAACCAATTGATCTCAGTGCATGTTCTACTGTAGCTAAACTTATTCCGATGGAGATAATAGAAATTTGTGTCAATTTTATCTGAAGACTAGATATTAGAGATAAAATCGCATTTTGAAGTGAATTTAACACCTTAATCCATTTTAAATTTTACTGCAACACCATTTCCATACTTTCCTTATGTTAAAAGACAGAGCAAAGAGATTTCACTTTAATCCTTATTCCACGGTGTTAATGCAATCAGATTTGTACCTAAGGATGAAGCTTATATCAAAATATAATAATTCACTAAACCATAAAAGCAACCCACTAGTGACTAAATGGCACAATGGAGGCTATATAGCTTAGAGGGGCAAAATTCAACTACCATAACTGGCCACAATCTAATAGAAAGGGTAGAGTAACTATTGTCTTTCTGAATTCCTTACTCACTGCTATAATAAAGGCCAAATCATATAACATCAATGATCCAATCTTGGGAGTCCTGCAGAATGAATGTTTGAGGTCATTCAGATCTATATGACTTACCTGGGTTGTATATAAATAAGAAGGCAGATTTTAGTACTTAAAAAAGAAAGTATTACTTTTAAAGAAAAGAATATATCTATGTATCTATATATCTTTATCTACATACCTACATCTGTATCTATATGTATATATGCATATACTTATTTATGTATAGACTTAGGAATTGGTTTGGATTATTCTGTTTGTACTTATCCAGGAGACAGGCTATTTCCTTCTGCTTTACTAAATTTACATTTCCCTCCTTATCTTCAATTAACTTTCTCTGAAATGTTTTACATACACATATGCATGTGCACACACACACACACACACACACAATTTTATTTCTTTACCTGGTGTAGTCCAAGCTACAAATATGGAATAAGGCCCGATTACTGTGATATTATATGGAGGCTGGATTTCTTCTGGTGTCAGTACAGGTGTTTGTACAATGTAATCATCACTAGGATTGCTGCCACCTCCAGTTGTGGCTTCCAATTTATAAATGTATCTATATTAAAAAGAAAGGATCGTGATAAGGCAATGCACAAGAAACTTGAACAACAGTTGCTGGGCTTTCTCTCCATTGCTTAGTCCTAAATTATGACAAATTGCAAATTTTCTGCTCCCTGTCCAGAAACATCATTGTTGACTTGATAATTTTTCCAGAATAGGCATCACTCTCTCTAGACTGTCACTATTTCTGCCCCTTCCCACTTTATTTTTAACCTGCTAGTAATCAATTAGATTTCAGGGAAGTCTTTGAGTTTGCCAGCAGATTGTGAAGGATTCAAATTAATCTTCCCCATTTTTTTTTTTTTTTAGATTTTATTTATTTCTTTGACAGACAGAGATCACAAGTATGCAGAGAGGCAGGCAGAGAGAAAGGTAGGGAAGCAGGCTCCCCGCTGAGCAGAGAGCCCGATCCAGGGCTCCATCCCAGGACCCTGAGATCATGATCTGAGGTGCAGGCAGAGGCTTATCCCACTGAGCCACCCAGGCGCCCCAATCTTCGCCATTTTCAACTAGGTTGGAGTTCAGGGAAATATGTTTAAAGGAAGATGTTTCTAAATTGATCTGCTACTTTCTACAATAATACTGAATTGATCTCTACTCTCTGCAGTAAAACATCTGTTGATCTAAGATACATTTTGTTTCTGCTGAGATATGAATTGGAATGAATTGCAAATATGTGGAAATTTCCCCCCCCAAACCATTCATACCTATATAGAGTGCAGCAAGCAGAGAAAACATATTAGAAGAAAAGTTAGTTGATGTAAAACAAAACTCTTTAAATCTTTTTTATTGCTAGCTTAGGCATGCATGTTTTTGAAGATAATTTGATAATTTTTTTAAAGTTTAATACTTAGTGTATTTTATATACTTAAAAGATGTCATGTACTCTAAAGACTAAAGTTGTGAGTTAGCACTTGAGTCTTCAACATCTGAAATGAATTAAAAGATCTAATCAGTTATGGAATGGCTACTGAACACAGAGATTATTCAGCCAATTAATTTATTATTGTTTCATTTTGAGGTGCACTCTTTTCAGCCCTGGAGAATTTTAAATTCTAACTATATGATCGGTAAAATTTTTCTTTAGTTCACCTGCTGTTGGGCTCCAGGTTTTTATCAGTAAAATTCTGCTCCTCAGTGCCACCCAGGAATACCAAGGTTCCGTTACGACTCAATTGATACTGAGAGATGAGGCCATTGGGCTTTTCTGGCGGACTCCAAAATAACTCCACTGTTGTGGAATTGATGATAATGTGTCGAGGTGTCACCCAAACCCCTGGAAAAAAAATAACACAATGAGGTTTTACTGTTTGAATAAAATATATACCTTATCAAAAGTCACACCACAACCTCACATCTTATGATATTTTTGTCTGTTGTTAAAAAATCTCAGGGTGAGGAAACCAAAATACATTTTCCTTACTTTAGAGGTAAAATATACAATTGGGTATAAATACATGTTTCAGTGCTTTATTTTATTTGTAAATTATCTTTAGAAAGTGAATATCAGACATTTAGTGGTGGAAGATTTCTCTGTATCGGCTGTGACCCTGAGTTTAATAAAAGCCTGAAATACTACCCAGGAATTTTGAACTTCGATGCCTATATACTTGGAATATGTGGAAGTAATCATAAAGTAGTATTTACCTGAATTATCAAATTCAATGAATAACATACTTTGCCTTTGTCTCTCTGATGCGATGTTCTATGCTTCTTTTCCTCTTTTCTCTCATTTACTGGCTTCTCTCCCCTACTGGATCTCAAAAATGGGCCTCAGAGACCTAGGCTTTCTCCTCTCCCTTAGTGCTTCCTCTTCTTTCTTTTCCTCTTGTTTTCCAACATTCACTTTCTAGGTGATCTTCACCTCACTTTTAGTTTTAAGTATCATCTATAAGTTGAACACTACCAATTGCATATCTCTAAATGAAAACTCTCCTGAGCTTCAGACTCCTGAACCCAGCTGTCAACCTGACACCTCCATGTGGATGACTGACTAATTAAGTATCAAAATTTAAAACATCTAAAACAGAACTCTTGGTTATTCTGTTACAATCTATTCATCTCCCGATTTTGTCCATCTATTCATTTTCTTGGTCAAAACACACAAAATATTATTCTTGAGGCTCCCATTTTTTTCAACTTCAAATGCAATGTCATCATATCCTGCTCATTCTACCTTGAATGTCTCTAGTTCTCCATACATATAGTGCCATCTCTTCTGATCCAAGCTGCATCTTTCTCTTATGAACCTCTACCATAGCCTCTAAACTGGTCCCTGGGTTTTAATCTTGCCCTTCTCTGTTTCACGTAATCTTCATAAAAGTAGACAAAGTATATCAGAGCACCCGGGTGGCTCAGTTAGTTAAGCACCTGCCTTCGGCTCAGGTCAGGATCCCAGGGTCCTGGGACTGAGCCCTGCATCAAGCTCCCTGCTTAGTGGGGAGCCTGCTTCTCCCTCTCCCTCTGTTCCCCTGCTCCTGCTCTCTTGCTCACTCTCTGTTTCAAATAAATAAATAAAATCTTAAAAAAGAATATGAAGGATATATATAAGTCATTGTAATCTTTATAAAATATACAACCCTTTTGAAATTATTCCTATAATTCCAATTCCTTATGATAACCTGAACAATCCTACATATTTTCTGGTTATGGTCTACCTGGCTCCAGCCACAGCAGACTCCTCTCTATCCCTAGAATGCTTCCAGTTCTTTCTCACCTCTAACCTTTCGCACTTCCATTCCTTCTGTCTGGAACTTTTGGTTCTGACAACATGACATTTTTGTAACTTATTTTCATAGTTCAGTGACCTGTACAGGTATCATCTTCACAGAGAGGTCTTATTTGACCAAACTTCTCTAATGATAACTTTAATCTTATCTCAAGTGATCCCAACCTACTTTCTCTCTATCCTAGGTCCTTTTCTATTTTCCTTTAACACTGATAATATCATAATAATTTTTCTTGATAGTATCATTATTTCTATGTTACAACTGCATGATCTGCTTCAATATAAAGTTAGTTTCATGAGGGCAAGAATCTCCTCTATCTTATTTCTCAAGGTCTTAATGCATAGATAGTACAATGCCTAGTTGATACTGAATAAATAAATTAATTATAAATACACACAAATTACTATGTTAAGCACTGTAGGCAGTTCTGGAGAATGTAGGTGTGAGTAAAATATGGCTCATTCCTACAAGGAGTTTACTCTCCTGTGTAAAAGTTAAAATAAATACACAGACAACTGTCATTCAAGGTCAAACATTCAGATACTCTTAGAGATGTACAAACATGTCGATGGGGAACCTAGGCAATGAGGAAAATCAATCCAGCCATTTCACGTCATCATCTAGGTATCCTCTGAATGGACACTAATTCTCTTCTTCAGTTTTTAAGAACTCAAGAAATATTAGGTTCCCTGTAATCAATAGTTTTTGGTTGATTTCATCTCTGGTGTAAGTTATTCAGTATGGGATAAGATTTCAACACTTTTAAAAGAAAAATTTTCAGGACATTCAAATGCAATTTATTTAGGAACATCCTAAAGAATCAAGGAAAATCAAGATAGATTTTAAAACAGCTCAAACTTGCTGATTTTTAAAGGAACAACTTATTTCTAAGAAGAAAGTAGTTCATTTTGTTCTGAAATAGATATCTGGATAAATCCACAAATCATAGTATACGTTTATGTCTCAGTTTCTCTGACAGTCATTGTTAGATGAGTCAACCAACTAATTTGAGTTCTGTTTCAAACATGATATTAATTTGTTGATTTAAGAGATAAAGTATAAAATTTCGTTCATAATCTCTTTCCTGCAATCCTGTCTTTTTCACCTTTAAGGATGTATTAAAAATCATCAAGGTACTAAGAAGGCTTTTGCTTAGTTTCCACTTTGAATCAGTCGGTCAGCCTGTGGAAATAGAGGAGTGAATGAAATAACGTGAATCAAGATTTTGGGTTTGTTTCAGGTTTTAAATAAAAATTGAGTTTCATATTTATGCAAGCTGGTGAAAGCTCTGGTTTTGTTGGTAACAACCCTGTATCCACTGGGTTGGAAATAAGAGGAAACTGAAATGTGTAAAATATACTACATGCCATATGGTTTTACTTGTATAATGATATGGGGACACTATTATGTTAGCAGTTGCAAGAAATCTTTGATAGAATAAGACCCACTTTTGGTGAAATGCCTTCATGGGTCCCAGGTAGAGAATCTGCTTTCCTCTGTGAGCCTGAGTCTCAGGTGGCATCAGAAAAACCTATCCTACGTAATAGAAGGTCAGAGTTGAGACAATTCAAGGAAAGGAAGAGGATGGTCATGAGGTCAAAAGGAAATCCTCTCGAAGGTGGGCAGGGAGGAGGTAAACTAGCTGAGAGGTATAAGAAGGAAAGGTCAGAAGGAAACCTTGGTGGTAGGTCTTTTGCAATATTAGCTACCAAAAAAAGAACACGTCTATTAGATTTGTTTTACATTTGTTTAGAGTGCCACAAAATATTATCCACTTCTCATTTCTCTTCAAATCTTCACTCTAATTTAAAAATACCAATATTTATTTTGGATTGGCTTTCTTTTGGAAGCCAGTAAGGGGACTCAGTTTTGTATTGGCTGATGTCCTGGATGCCTTGACTTCTAGACTATTATGATTTATAAATTTATCCAAAGTCCACCCAATTTTGTGTCATTTTCTGTGTCAGGCACTGTGGATATAGGGATAAGGACATATAGTCCATACCTTTCAAAGGACTCATAGTATTATGGTGAATAAAGATGACTGAATAAAAATTTATAATCCACTTTGCTAAATGATTTAGGAAGCATAGTGCTTTGGAGTACTTAGGAAAGGCAGCAACACAGACCTGAAGTAACACAGGGATGGGTGGGAAACAGATTTCTAGAAGGGGAGGACATGTGAGCCAAATTTTTTAAAAAATGGGTTAGCTAAGTGAGGATGTAGGAAAGAGATCTAAACTGAGGGGACCCACACAAAGTCCTTGAAATACAGGAAAGTATGGTAGAATTCCAAGTACCTCAGCATGGCTGGTGCATTGGATGGCCTGTGGGAAAAATCAAAAGACTCAACGGATAGCAGAGGTTAAAATTTGAGGGATCTATTTTGCTTTACTTAAATGTGGATTTTTTTTTTTTTCCTGGAAGGAAGTGAGATTTTATGGAGCTGACTAATGTGAAATATGTCTATTTTGGCACAAGGGGGAGAAGAATTAATATGAGAAAGAGGAGAAATGACTAGGGGCAGGAAGACTAATTATGGGAAGTTAAAGGCATCTGACCTAAGTCAACACCAAAAGGGATATAAAGGAAGTACACATTCAAAAATTCCTTAGATTTATTAATTTACAATTTAAATTTAAAAATTTATTATAATTTAATAAAATTGTTAAATATAATAAAATTTAATAAAAAATAAAATTAATTAACTTAAAATTAGTTAAAGTCAATAAGATTTTATGAAGAACGGCACATTACAACCTAAAAAAAAGGTACACATTAAGAAGGTCCATTTTGGGCTGATGAGGTGGATGATAGTTCTTGAAGGGAAAAGGGAAGAAAAATAAACTAGGTAATGAGGAGAGAGATTTTAAGTGTTGAAATACTGAGACTGAAGTATTTGCAAAACACCTAAATGAAAACATCTATAGATTGGTGGATGCACAGGTCTTAAATCTATGTGCAGGCTTTGTGAGAGCTGAGGACTCTGGGAGCTTGTACTTGAGAATTCCAAGAGATACTGTGGTGTTCCAAGTGTAAAGAGTAGAGGAAGAATCTAAAGGAATGTCAACAGTTTAAAAAAAAAAAAGTCAGAGGAAGAGAGATCTGGAACACAGCTGAGAAAGATTCACCTTCTTTTCCTTTTTCCCCCCATATGACCATTGCTGGAGGTAAGCATGCCTACAATTTTGCACGACTGAACTCTAAAATTAGAGTTTGCTGATATGGCAGCACTTCTAAAAGGAAAACAAAAATCCAACTTGAACTCTCCCTATTTGACAGAAGGTACACAATTTTCTGTGAGGATAAAACTGTAGAGAATTATGTCCGACTTATAATGAGGTAGTAATGTACGTTAGCTTTTTTTTTAAGATTGAAAATGAGAGAGAAAAAAATGAGAGAGGAGCTTAGGGTGCTATGAACCAATGCTTCTTTTCATTCTCTCCATTTCTGCTTAGGACACTCAAGTGTTAGACCTTCAAACTATGTTGGATTCACTCAAATAGGCATTTTGTAATTAATTATATTTGGGTTACTAATTTAACACAAGATGATATGCTTATTTCCATGTTACAGTAAAACAACAGAACTTAATGTTGCTGTTGATTTCTTCTCCTACAACCCCCAACTTAAGTAGTCAGACTATATTTATTTCCCATACAAGTTACTCACAAATGGAACTTATACAGGCAGAAAATGGATTCTTTATCCATGTTTGTTCTGCAGAAGAAAGCCCATTTAGTTTATTATTCCTGTGCACAGTTATTTGTGTTAAAGGAAAGGTGTACAACATTAAAAAAAGAAATCAAGGAAAACATTTCTCATCTCACTCTCCTGTGTTGTTGAAAGCTATAATTTTTAAGTCATGAAATCTGAGCTTTTTCCAGAGTTTTTTTTTTTTTTTGAAAAGTGGGAAAATAGACACATATTTTCTAAGAATTTAAATATCTGGATTTGATGAGTACACTGAAGCAAGAGACCCTGTTATTTTACCAGGTTTGAGCTGCAGCCAAAGCTGGTTGATAGATCCTTTAGAAATTATCCATTATCATCAAAGTATCCATTTGATAGTTTACCTTTCCAAAAAATCCACTGCTGGTTTCTTCCTTTCAAAGGAACACTAAGCTTTTTGACATGAAACATTCTTTATATAGAAAACATCATTAGTGAAATCCTGGTGAGGAGCCATATGCCCCATATGTGGAATTTTCCATTTTATTCCCCATTTACTGGTAGGAAGTTCAGGTCTAATATTCTGAGGTACAACAATCCCTTTCATTAGAAGAGTAATGGACAAGCAGTTCAGGACTCTCCAATGGTAATTAACATCATATTTCTGTTCAAAAACTCATGTATGCCTCTGTTTCCCCCACATTTAAAACAGGCTGATAATAAAGATAAGCAAAATAGTTGATCACTATCCCAAGCTTCTGAGCCTATCTTTCTTCTAAAAGTAAATGATAACACTCACCCCAGTTCCCAGCCCACTGGTAACCATTGTTATGTGTGTATGCTTCCAGAATTTTTTCTGAATTTTTATTTATCTATGGAAATGAATATAATTTTCTATGCATTTTTATACATAAAAGATACCATGCATTAATGTAGTTCTAAATTACCTCTTCATATGTTTAGATTGTCTCATTCTTTTAAACTGAAGTATGGAATTTCATAATGTGAATATACCTGCATTTATATAGCCATTCCCCCATGCAGAGATATTTAAATTACTTCTGATATTTTTCCATTAAATAAAAATACCAAAAATGTTTCAATAAACATTCTGGTATATGTCTCTTGTATATTTGTGGAAGTGGGGTTTTCCGGCATAGATACTGAATGTGAAACTACTGTGTCATAGAAAATCAATGTTCTAAATTTAATAGACATTGCCAATTTGCCTTCCAAGGTGATGATCCCACTTTATATCCCCTCAACCTGTGTTGGATTCTGTATCTCCTCTAGTGTTTATTTGTCAAAATCCTTGTTTTCCTCAGAACTCACTTGCTCCAACAAATCTTTTTTGATTTTCATAATGAGTTATAATCTCTCCCTCTTCAGATTAACCTGAGCATTCTGTTCATTTTTTTTAAACTGAAGTATGATTATTATACAATGTTATACTAGTTTCATGTGTACAACATATTTATTTGGCAATTCTATACATTACTCAATGATAGGTGGGGTCACCATCTCTCACCAGACATTATTAAAACATTATTGACCATTTGTTCTTTCTTAACATCACCTTTCAGATTCTCTCTTTCACTTTTTTTTTAAAGATTTTATTTATTTATTTGTCAGACAGAGAGGCAGGCAGAGAGAGAGGGGAAGCAGGTTCCCCGCTGAGCAGGGGACTGATGTGGGGCTTGATCCCAGGACCCTGGGATCGAGGCTTTAACCCACAGAGCCACCCAGTTGCCCCCTCTCTCACTTTTTAAAAAGACGTTATTTATTTATTTATTTATTTGAGTGGCGGGGATGGGAAGGGGAGCAGAGGAAGAGATAGAATCCCAAGTAGACTCTGCACTGAGCCTGGAGTCCAACATGGGGCTCAATCTCACCACCCTGAGATCAAAACCCTGAGATAACGACCTGAGCTGAAATCAAGACTCCAACGCTTAACTGACTGAACCACCCAGGCACCCTGATTCTCTCTCTTAATGTAAGTGTAAGTACTTTTCCTGTGTCTTTGACTTGATGGTAACTTCATGGCAGCGAGCACATCCTTGTTATATATCAGGCATTCCAGAAATATTTAACTTTTGATTTTTTGAGGAATTTTATATCCCAGTACATAATAATTTTTTTCACTGAAAACTAAATTTAAGAGGTTTAAGCAACAGAAAGCAAAATTTATGTTGGGAGGCTTACAGTTGAACCAAACCTGAAGAATGGGAGCCTAGAATATAATTTATCAACTTTACTCCTTTGTTTGAAATGAAAGGGTTTATAGAATTCACTTCAAAATGCCATATGAAAACTTCTCCCAAATCATGGATATATTTTTTTTAAATTTTTTAATTACCTTCAGGGGCTGCCTGCAGCGTCTGACCTAGAAAAGGCTCACTTGAAGTGCATCCAGCAGATGTACAAGCTGTAAGTGTGAAGCTGTAGTTGGTGTATGGCTGGAGACCTAGAAAGAGCAAACAAGAAATAAAGTACATCTTGAGAGGATTATTTATTATCAATTAAGCACCGAAAGTAACATGCAGGGTTGTAGATATGATTTCCAAAAATTTTAAAAGCAGAAAACACTCTTTAATGGAGATAGGAACTTCGCAAGCATCTTGATATAAATAGAAAATTCATTTATCATTAATAAAGTAATAAATTCTCAGCCTTAGAAGAAATCTTAAAATTCATGCAAACCATCCACCCATCCATCTTTCTCCTGATTCTCTTGTCCAAGAGGTAACTGAAAAGACTGCCTTGCCTAGGTAATCAGAGTACTCATCTCTCAAAGAGCCTGTTCCATCTTTAGAGAGCTCTAGAGTTCTCCTTATTTTGTTTGAAAGTCCTTCTTTATATTGTGGTGAATTCTTTCCATCACTTGCACCCCTAGGGACATACAGAACAAATCTAATTTCTTTTCCACATGACAGTTCTTCAAATATTTGTAGACAGTTATCAAATGCCCCCTGAGTCTTTTCTTCTCCAGGCTAACCATCCTAGTTTCTGCAACTGCTTCTCATATGAGAAGGGGTGGAAAAAATAAAAAGAAGGTTAGATTCAAAATTTTTTTACCCTCAAGTCATATTCAGCTTATATTCATACCCCCCCCACCTTTTTTTTTTTAAACTTTGCACTTCTTCACCATGTGTGCCCATAGAGTACCAGCTCATCTTAAGTTCTGTAGTTTTTTGTAGGGGGGGAATGTTGGCTTTGTCTTTACACATTGATTAAACATAATTTTATGAAGGGACAGTGCTATGGTATTCAGAATATGACACAGCCCAGTAACTGCTCAGTAATTTCTCAGGAAAAATATAATACTCAAGTTACTTAGCTTCTCTTTGCCTTGATCTTCTGATCTGTAAAAATGGGAAATACAGCAACTAGCTTTTAAGGCTCTTGTGAAGATGAAATAGGTTACTTAGAGAAGCCCTTTCTTTGAGCAGAACCAACCTTAAAATTCAGCAGCATTAGACAAGGCTAACATTTCTTGCCTTGATTTTTGGGAAAATCCAAACAATGCCAAAGCTCAAAAATTTTCCCTTCCTTAAATAATAAGACTTCGTCTATATGTTGAATAATTAGGCTAAGTGATAGATTGCTCTACTAATTATTATATTAATTTTTCATGAATTCTGAACTACATTTTCACATATATTGTTCTTCTGGTAGGTGACTTTTCCCAGAGACATTCATGAATCACTCTGTGGCTTTGTGTAGATTTTTGCTCAAATGCTACCTTTTTAAAGATTTTTGACTACTCTGTCTATACACTACACCCAGCACCTGTTATTCCCTCAAATTACTTTCTTCTTCATAGCCCTCAACATTATCTGATGTTTTATTATGTCTGTATATTCATTGTTTGTCTCCCACTCTAGGGCATAATCTCTAAAAGAGCACAAACGGATCTGTATCTAAAAGATCCCAGCATATCCTTCGAATAATGACTGGCACAAAGTAGGTGCTTGTTAAATGAGTCAAAAATTAATTTAACTGATTCATTTAGTATTAGAGCAGTCGTGTGGGTTCTCTGCTAAAGCAATAATGTTCTGTAGCTGGAGCTGCTTCAGAATTCAGCTTCAAAACACTTTGTGTTTCCTTATCAATTTAGTGATAAGATGCAGATACTTATTTGATTCTAATCTTCCATTTGGTTGCTACGGAGGATTTACATAATTTTGATATTTACCTGATTTATAGATAAGAAATATGATGAAAGATCTAAGCCATATCCAAACCATATATGTTTGATAAAAGCTTATGGGAAAATGCTAAAGATTATAAAATACAGAGCTCAAAAGGAAAAAGGAGGACTCTTCTAAGAATGAAGGTCAGAGACGGCAGTGGCAGGCTGATTCCGTCTAACAACGCACCCTCTTTACTCTTGCTGCTGGAAAAGGGGGTCTAGACCCTTGTAGCACCATTTCATCTGAATAGCTCAATTTCTCACTTACAATGTAAGCCCTTAGAAGGTAAGGCTTATGTCTTTGAGGGTTTTTTCATCATATTTTCTCAGTAGTGCCTATTGTAGGTGTTTGATGTTTGTTAAATAATGTTTAAAGAACACAAAGCCCATACAAGTGCTCCATAAAGATGTCAGGCTATGATATCTATGACATCCAGTCAAAGTGTGATCTGACCAAACAGGCCCTTCCTCATAATTCCATGTCTATCTCTGCTGACCACCTTTATTCATTGTGTAAGCAATTCTATTCTAGTTGTAGAACACTACTAAAATAATACAAAAATTAATGGAATGTGTAAACAATAAATATTTTCTAGATTTTGTCTGAATGCCAGATGGTAACTATGGCTGGTACAAGTGAAGCAACGCTTGGTCTTTCTCTAGATTTTCCTATCAAACAAAAACAAACAAAACCCTCCAAATGAGGCCCAATTCTCCTCTTCATTTTGTGTTCTAGCTAGTCTGATTCAGACAAGTGGTGACTGCTGGAGGATATTTTAGGATGCATCTTAGAAAAGGTAGAGCAAATTTGTCATTACAAAGGCGTTCTAAGGCTGATGAGAGGTTTGAAGGTGTTTGCAATGGGGACAGCCGCTAAAAAGGAAATTAATGTACATGAAAATAGAAATTGTCCTTTCCTTACAAAATCTTTCTGAAGCAAATTGAGTGGTATCCATTTTACATATAGCCCAGAACACCAGAATACAAGCTATTTAGAAATGGTACAACAGTGGAGTAGCTAGCTCATTAGGGATTTTTGATAGATTAAGGAAGGTGTGACAGAGAAGTCTGTTACAGGTATTTAATTGGATGGTGTGGGTTGGCCTTGAAGAGCATGAGGCCAGGTCTAGGGAAGGAATATGCATCTCTTGAAGCTACTGGAGTAACAGAATCAGGGAGAAAGGATGCAGAACTGAGCACTGGGTAGAGATCCTCATTTAGGAATCCACAGGCTTTCAAAGACATTACCAATCAAGAGGAATGAATGTGATAAACTTGAGAAAGGAAACAAAAATGGAAGAACAAGAAAGACAAGAGTGGGAAGTGTGAGACTTTAAGTGAAGGAGGGGAGGACAAATGGACTTAATCTAATTCATGGGCAGTTCATCCTCAAGGACTGTGTCTGGCCCTGAAATGTGGGTCAGATGGAACAAAGGTAGACAAATTCACCTCATTTCAACTCACATTTGCCAGTTTGTGTCATACAACTCCACATCTGGTACGTTTACCTTCCAGAGTCCACTCACACTTTCTTTTACTACAGAGCTTCAGTTTTCCTTGTGGAAACCAGTCTTTTGGCTACCAACAGGCTCTACGCCTTGTTTAGGATTGACACCACCTGGACTGACTAGTCCTGGACACGGTTCCACATTCCAGTGTGGATGTTAGCTGCTCAGGATTGAGTCTGTGACTTCATTTAGACTAAGGGAAGGCAGGCCTTGAACATGAACTTTTATTCTTAATTGCTGGTAGTTTTTTGTTCACCACATAGTGCTTGAGAATGGAAGAGACCTCAGAGGTAAAAAGAAATTGGGTCTTGGAAACATCTCAGCCTGGAGTCTACACCTGATTTATTTTTTAGTTTCAAGCCAATAAGTGTCCATTTGTTAAGCCTGCTTGAACTGAATTTTCCATAACTTCCAAGAAAAAGATTTCTAAATAATACTAATATTATAATGACTAATAATATCACATGCCAGCACACAAGTTCAGATACTTCCATGTTACACAAGGGGACCATAAGCAGCTGTTATTACGCTATGCATGTTAGAGATAGTTAAAAGATTCTGGTTGAGATAATCAGCAACAACATGAAAAGGTTTAGTGGAAAGGTGAAGAGGTTTCAGCTTGAATATCACCAGGACAGGAATTAGTATTCCTGCCTCACAGGTAAGAAGACTGAGGCTCAGAGAAGCAAATGTTCCACAGTGAATGATTGATCAGACTGGGGTAGAGACAAAAGCACAACTTTAACACCAAACCCTGTGCCTTCCCATCACACAAGAGCTACAGCAAAGTGTACTGAAATTTTTCAACAGCTCTGTATGTTAATTAAACATGTATTATGAGAAACAGAGTTATTTTTAAGGAAATTGATTACTAAATTACATAAAAACATAGTAGCTGAAGTTGACTGAACACCACTTGCAGGCCTTCTTCTGTGCACTCCTGGATATTAACACAATCAAAAACCTTGGTAACTCCCTGAGGCACTGCAATTATCTGCTTCTTTTAGAGGTAAGGGAGCTAGAGCATAGATGGAGAAAATCAACTGTTTTTATAGAGACAAGCTTGGGCGAGGTCAGGATAGAAGTCTGGGCAGCTGGGCTGAGAAATATGGCCCAGAGCTTCTGAGACATTGGAAAATGATGACATAGGTAGCTCAAAGCCCAATGAAGTACATATACATATATATGTATATATACATATACACACACACACACACATATGCACATATATATGCACACACAGTATACATAGTATATCTTCACAGTATATCTATACTATGTATCTATATCTCTCCAAGTGGGAATCTATATTTAAATATTTAAATATTTCCATTTTGAATATTTCTACAATCATGTACTGAAGCAGAGCAGCCTTTCTGTTAGGAGAGAAGCATGTGGAGTTAGACTATTTTTGGGTTCTAATCCCTTACCTACTTATGAATTATGACCACGGGCCAGCTTTCTGACCCTTGGGTGTCTCAGTTTCTGTACCCGTAAACTGTGGGCATGATGGTGTAGGCTGCTTGTTTGGGCTACAGACTAACTTGAGGGAAGGCAATATCTGAATCCATAATTGTCTACATCCTATTTCTTAGGTGTTGGATTTTTCATGCTGTCAGAGGACTAAATTACTCACAGGCATGGTTCACATAATCTGTAAGGAAAGCATCGACTGCCTTCAGGCATAAATGATCTACATGAACTAGATGACCTTTCATATACATGACTCCGTAAAACTCAATAAAATCAACGCATTTCAACTGGAATTTGTTGCCGTTTTAAGTGAGTCTCTACTGGTGGTCCTTAAAATGAGATATATATGAAATATTAGTAACAGGCATTGAAAAGGGCAAACCAACTGAAAACGACTCATGAATTGATCAGGATGAGAAGAGGGAAATAAAGAGACGTCTCAAAGGAACCATTCTGACTGTAACTTAATCCTAAAGTCCAAGAGTAGAAGGAGAAAAGAAAACATCATTCAAGTGCTCAGCATTGAATTAAAAGAGTAGGAGATAGGAGTCATAGAGCAGAGAAAGGCAATTGCATGGAGAAAAGCCAAGCATTTAACATTTCAGTACAGTGGAGATTACGGTGGCTGCAAATTACTGAATTTCCCTATAGGGAATCATGTTCTCTTTTAAAGGATAGAAGTATACTATAACCAAACTCATGACAATTATACTTTCAAGTAACATTATATTCAAGAGTAAATGTGTATTAAAAAGGATCACCTAAAGTCTGCCTATGAATCATAAAAAATATGTTTTGGAAAATAGAACCAATGCTTATGTCAGTGTCCGTTAATTTGATATACGATTTAGAGAACAGCTTGTTTCTAATTTTTTAATCTGCAGATCAATAGTCAGGAGAAGACGTTTGTCCCTTATAATCTCAGATAGCAAGTGCTACCTGAGAGCATTCATCTGGTTATTTACCATGTCACCTGCTATTTTCTAAAGAATTACCAAATAGTCCTACAAAATAAGTAATTCTGCAAGTCCTTCCATCAATTTGGTCAGTGATGAGTTCAAGGGCTGAGAGGCCTGGGTTACTTTCAAAACTTTTCAGTAGGTGGTCATCAGATGTCGTACATCTTTTGGGCAAGAAACTTGTCTCAGCACCAGTTCACTCAAACTGGGTGCTTGGCGGGGCCCCCCTGAATCCGCATGTGATCTTGCTGTTGTGATACACTTCTTTCTGCTCTTACCCGCTTTGGATCTCGCTAAGTGATGCCCTCCAGAGTGTCCCTGCTCACGGAGATTCCCGGGAACTTCCAGCACCCCCTGGCAGTGTTGGCTGAGGTGGGGAGGCTTATAGCAGGATTCTGCTTTAAATGAATAATTCTGTGTGAAAATCTGGATGTTCAAAACTGATACACCAAGATATTGTGGAATTGCTTTAGAGGCATCTAAGGCGCATTTACAGATGATTTGTTTTATGGAACTGGACTAAGGAATGTGTCAGGAGCTCACATGCTGGAGTCCCCTCCCCATGATAGCACCGCCCACCCCAACCTCAGAAGCTATGCGTCCCAGTTAGTCAATCCCAGTTCTTGCCTGTTTGTGAGCAGCCACTGCAACTCTTTTCTGTATCAATGCTTCCAAGTAGGAATTCAGTTGATAGCTCATGAACTGGGCATCAACACGTCAAAACAAAGGCGATTTTGCATTGCAAATGCCTGTGAGGTGACCTCATGACTTCTGCTTCTGACTACTTGTTGTTACAAGCTTAATTGTTTCTTAATTCTATATTTTGTGTGAAATGCCAGGCCCTAGTTTAGGTCCCTCTCCCCAATATCTTAGAAGTCACATTCTCCCGAGGGGCACTTCTCAGGTAAGTTACTTCTGGGCCAAATCTCTTTCCAAGTGCAGATCAACATTGAAAGTATTAGTAAAATAGTCCAAGAAAAGACCCTTGCCTTTGATTTTAGTAACATTCTTTTGATAAATATCTTTCTTCTTGGGAGTGTGGTGCTATACTAGACCAAAGCTGCTTTTACCCTACATTTTCAGGCAGAGTCTTTTCTAGAAACAAAATGTGGCTTTGGGTGGCGGCCAAGTCTGACGCTGCTCAAAAGTTCGACAACAAGGACATACACTGCAGAAACAGCAGGAGTTCTTTAGCGCTCTTGGGACAAAACAGAAACAATGATTGCAAGAAACCTGAAAATATCTGAGATTTCAGGGGAAAATTTCTTTCTTCAAATATTAGTGTCCAGGTAGCTGTTGACTGTAATTCTTCAGCTATAATATTCTGTCTAAGAGCATGTTTTTTAAGAGCATACAATAGTGGTGGATGCTATGCTCTTCTTTATTCCTTTACTCTGCAAACAGCCAGGCACAAAGCCTTCCTTGGGGTTGGAAAAATGAAAATAAAATGAATTGTTGTATCTATTTTGATAGGCCTGATGCCCAGCGGTCAGTTTTCAGGTAGCTGGAGTGAATGCAGCACGGAGCATTGCGTGCGATGCTCTGAGAGCACTGAAGGCAAGCTCCGGAAGCTGTTCTGAGCACAGCGTCACCGTCCTAGTTGACTTCCTCTGTTCCAGTTCAAGAAGCAGACTGCCAGAGATCAAGGCTGGCTTCCCCGGCATATGAGCCAAGATCCTCTGTGGAGTAGGGTCCAGGGCTTGATTCTGTGCTGTTTTCAAGCATTCTTAAGGATTAAAAAAACCCCAATAAACATATATATATATATAAAAACTTAATAAATTTTTTTTAAGAAAAGAATATATATATATATTTAGAAAAGAATATATATATAAGAATATATATATTCTTTTCTAAAAAAAATTTTTATTAAGAATATTCTTTTTTAGAAAAGAATATATATACATATTTAGAAAAGAATATATATATATATAAGGATATATATATTCTTTTCTAAAAAAATTTTATTAAGTTTTTAGTTCAAATATCGTTAACATACAGTGCCATATTCATTGCAGGTGTACAATATAGCGATTCGGCAAGTCTATACGTGACTCAGTGCTCATCATGGTAAGTCCTCTACTCTCAATCCCCTTCACCTACTTCACCCTCTGCCCCAGGCACCCCCTACTCTGGCAACCACCAGTTTGTTCTCTAGGGTTAAGCGTCTGTTCCTTGGTTTGTCTCTCCTTTTTCCCCCTTTGTTCATCTGTTTTGTTTCTTAAATTCTGCATATCAGTGAAATCTTACATTATCTGTCTTTATCTGACTTATTTCACTTAGCATTGTACTCTTTAGCTCCATCCATGTTGTTGCAAATGGCAAGATTTTATTTTTTGTGACCAAATAACATTCCACTGTAGATGTATATATATTTTTAAAATATATATTTTTATATATTTTATATTATATATATGTATATATACATATATATATATATATGGATTTTTAAAAAAATCCATCCATTGATGGACACTTGGGCTGCTTCCATCCTTTCAATCCTGGATCCTTCTTGGTTAATGTTTTTGTATTTTGGGGGCAAATACCCAGTAGTCCAATTACCAAATCATAGGGTAGCTCTATTTTTACTTTTTTTGAGGTAAAAATGCACCACTGCATTCCCACCTAACAGTGCATGAGCATTCCTTTCTCTCCACATCCTCACCAACACCTATTGTTTCTTGTGTTTCTGATTTTCATCACTCTGACTTGCGTGAGGTGACCTCTCACTGCAGTTTTCATTTACATTCCACTGATGCTGAGTGATGTTGAGGACATGTCTGTTGGCCATCTGTATGTTTTCTTTGGAGAAATGTCTGTTCATGTCTTCTGCCACCTTTTAATTGGATTATTTGTTTTTTTGGATGTTGAGTCATACCTAAATAATTTTTGGACAAAGGACTCCACATTCTCATTTTGCCCTGGACTCTGAAAATGATGTAGCCATTCCTGCCTGAGATTTAGATGTATTTGACAGTATGATTTTTGCATCCGATCAAAACAGAATAAAATCATTCAGATCCTAGTTTACTACTCAGTATCTACCCACTCAACAAATCTTCGTGAATACTTAATATGTTAAGTACTCTGATAGGTGCCTATCTCAGTATAGACGATACAATGGCAAACAGGAAGCTATTGTCTGCCCTTAGAAAACTTCACCTATTAGCTGAGGAATAGTGACAGGAAGAAGGAATATTGTGATAAAGTATCATAAATGCCATGAGAGCCAAGAGCCAAGTACTGGCTACCATGGGAGGACACAGCAGAATTATCGAAACAGAAGATCCCCTTATAAGGAATTTCCACATTTTCTGGTACTGATGGTCAAAGTGTGTCCTTTTTTTTTTTTTTTCCCTTCAACAATGATGCTCAGGATATCTGTTCCAGTACATTAATAGTGCCTGTCTGCTACAACCTGCCTTGTTAGGGTGTATGCTATTTTAGCACAGGAGATCTTCATGAGCTTCTAAGAAAATGGAAAAGGAAGGCAAATTGTTCTCTCCTTGCTAACTTAATGCTGGTGGGTCTTCCTTTTCAAGGAAAATGCAATGATAAGCAACTTTTTTTTTTTTTTTGATAAGCAACTTTTAATAAATTATTTTGAAAACACTTTTCTCCCAGAGTTAAGAGACACATAAACCCTTATCAAATCTGCTGCTAAAGAGGACATGATTAATTCATTTTGTTCTCGGTGGCCCTAATTATTTAGTTAATCCTTTCTCCATCTCTTCTGCCCAGTGCCCATGCTAGGAGGCCCATATATAAAGCAGTGGTAACCCAAAGTGAAACAATGCCATAACTGACGTCCCAATTGTTCTGCGCAGGATGGCGGACCTGTTTAGTAATAAATGATATGAAAAGGTCTTTTATTGACAAGCTGCCATGTGCTGTTTGCATTAGCGGATATGAGAAGATGATGGCTGTTTCTCCTTCGTCCCCATGGTATTCAGCTCAGTGAGATAGCAGAAAATGCTTCAGTTTACTTAAAGCATTGATAACACCTCTAAATAATTAACTGAGGACTTCCTGTCTTCAATTACTTAATGCTTTTTTTAACATCTTGAGAGGATTATAAGCAATTTATGGATTTCACATGATGAGTGCATTCGCCACTATTCCCACAAAGCATTTAGGGGATCATGTTTCTAAAGCTTTGAGGTAATTAAAAATAAGCATGGAGACAATGGGGCTGAGGCAAGGTGTTCGCTTTCCCTTCTGTCATTTCTAAGGACCTAGATTTTCAAGTTCCAGGATGACTGGTGCTACAACTTCATTAGTGTTTGGCTGTTAACTTAGGGAACCAAGGTTTTGGAAATGATGAGAAAAGCAAAACATTTATCCCAGAGGGTACAGGTAGCCCTTTAATCAAACTTGGGAGATGCAATGTAAAGTAAATCTGGTTGTTTCCGTTTGTTTCACGAATGCAGTAAAATAGTCATCTATATCATAAAATACTTCCATAGTGAATTTGGTCAGTTAGAGAACTATGGAAACGAATGTTTCCTGGCAGATAAGGTATAGGAACATTAGATAGAACTCAGGTTTTAGATGAGCTAATGCCCAGCACCGCTGCCATCCAGCAGGGACAGCATATATAGGAGGCTGTACTCGGTGAGGTTATGCTAAGATCTAAGGGGTTTGCTTCCTCATGCGACAAAGACACTTCTCTTTAGGACTGTCTTGCCAAGTGAAATACTGTCTACATCTACTTAAAATGGAGCAGATGAATGAACCAAATGAATCCTAAAGGCTTCTTTTCATTTTATGATCTTATAAAAAGTAAAACCATATAGAAAAACTTTAAAATATTTTTCCTAATAAAAGAGAACTCCAGGCATCAAGTGATGTGCGTGAAATCCTCTCTGACATGAGAATATTCATTAAAAATGACAATGAGAAGAAGAACTGGTGGAATAAAGGTGTTTTAAAGAAAAAGCTTCCCAATTATTTTATAATTAATGAGGCTATCAATCCTGTTGGTGTACACATTACATTTGAATTTATTCTGTTGGCATGTAAATGCTTGTTTTTTAAAAAAAATGCAAATCAGAACAGCTCACACAGTTCAAAGCTCATGCTGGCTGAGGAGACATATAGTCTAAGAAGAACATTCCATATCACGGTATCCTGGTTTTTTGTGAAACCTTTACTGATACAAAATCTAAATGTGTCTTAACTTGGCTTTCGAAGCTCTGCAACCGACATTCCATTTTCCAAGCCAGGTTACTCTTTTGATTTCCCCCCACTGCGTTCTTTGGAGTTCTGCTGTTGTATCGGTCGCACTGTATTTGCAATTAGTTCTTAACTTGTCAGTGTTCCCTATCACTGGAAGCTGCTGCTGCTTCTTCTTCTTCTTCTTCTTCTTTTTAAGATTTTATTTATTTATTTGACAGACAGAGATCACAAGTAGGCAAAGGCAGGCAGAGAGAGAGGAGGAAGCAGGCTTCCTGCCGAGCAGAGAGCCCGATGCAGGGCACGATTCCAGGACCCTGGGATCATGACCTGAGCTGAAGGCAGAGGCTTTAACCCACTGAGCCACCCAGGCGCCCCTCACTGGAAGCTTCCTGAGAGCAGCAATCTTGTTTTAGAGCACTTGACTTCTGGAACTTCCTGAAGACAGTAGACATCTGTCAATGAATACCTGCTTGTGTGTCAGGGCATCATAGAATTAAGAGCAAATCATGAACTGATTTTTCCACCTGTGTAGTATAACTTGTGCTTCCTCTGAGGAAAACTCAGGCACACTTTCCCAGGCTTTTCTGTACTTCTTTATGAGTTTCCTGATCTCTAGTATCAATGCTCCATGCAAGCCAAGGGGTCCAATGGAAGAAGAATATTCACTCAGGGGACCTTGGAAGGAAGCTGCTGACAATGGAGGAAAAGGAAGTTTGTAATCTCTTGCCTATGGCCTCAGAACCTAAACTCACACAACTGTTTGGAATGATTCAGTAGATCTGAGTAATGAACCAAGTTACTTACCATCTCAAAGTATTCTTTTCTGTAAAATGCGAGTAATAACTCTTTTTACCACATAGATTTGTGGAGAGAATCAAACAAGATAGTACATGCCAGGTGTCACATGGGAAATCCATGTGTTCCCCAAACATTTGTGTAGTTTTGTGTAGCATCTACAGATATGTCAGGGATTGTTCTAGGCGCTGGAAGTACTGTATTGAACTAGGTACTGATTTATACCGAACAATATCAAACTGTATTGAACTAGGTATCCCCGACCCAATTTGGGGAGATACAGAAAACAAGCACTATTAGGTAGTGAGAGATCCATGACAAAAATAAGACCAGGTGATAACCATGGTGTAATAAAGAGGCTTCCTTAGAACGGGAATGTCAGAAAACGCTTCACTTCTCTTCAGAAATGACATTCAAAACAAAACATGTTAATTATTATTATAATCACGTCTAGTAATTATCTGACTTTATGCCATTATACTGTACTATTATTTTTTTACAGTTAATTGTAATAAATGTTATAACAAACCATAAAAATAATACAGTCACTATTAATTAACGTTAATAATAACAAATTGTCACAGTCACCTGTCAACTATTCTGTGTATTAGTTACCCACTCAGTAGATAAATGTTAGCCTCTGGACGATTTCTCCCTGCCTTCCAGTACATTCCTGGCTATTCTCATCCCATTATCTATGAGTATATCCTTGGGGAATGAAAATGCATCTTACCGTTTGTCTGAGGGAAAAAAAAAAAGGTAATACTGATGCAAAAACCCTACACATAATGCATATCAAAGCCAAATATAAATTATTTCTGAAGTTATCTGCTGTTGTGGCTTATTGCTGCCAGTGTGGGCTCTTCTATTAGCATGGATAAGTGGGACCTGACCATATGTCAAGAGAACACGTCCTTTCGAAGTGACCTCATATATCAAACGCACACCCCTGGGATGCTTTGCCCCCCTAACCACAATGACAGACTCTTCCGGTAGGTTTTCCTCTTTTTTTTTCACCTGTGACCGTATGCTGCCTCCTGTCAGTGGTGCCAGTGTAGATGAGACCTTTCCCAACCTGCCTGAGCTGGTACTCTTTAATGATGCCATTTGGTTTCTCAGGGACGCTCCAGCTCAAATGCAGAGCCTCTGCACTGGGTGCTGTGACTCTGGGCGGCAGGACGCTCTCCGGGACTCCGTGGGTAGTGGCGGCAACTACCTGCAAACAGGAATTAAACAGCAATTTGTGGTAATAGGACACTAGGTATTCTGATCAATGAGAATGTCACTTTTGTTTTAAAATGTTGTTGTCTGGCCTGGCATATCTTTAGCGGGGGCTTGGAGAAATGGTCTCCTTCTTCTTCTTCTTCCTTTTTTTTCTTTT
This sequence comes from Lontra canadensis, assembly GCF_010015895.1. Lineage (NCBI taxonomy): Eukaryota > Metazoa > Chordata > Mammalia > Carnivora > Mustelidae > Lontra > Lontra canadensis. The sequence goes on from NW_022631040.1 coordinate 8,284,251, forward strand.
TATTCTTTTCCTTCCATCCTATTTAAACAATGAAATCTGACCTTGAATACATTACCTAAGTCTCAAACTACCATTTATCACAACAAGTTCAACAACAATTTTGACGGCAGAGTGCAGCCCTCAGTTTAAACAAGTAAAATCTGGCGGGCAGACTGTCTTGCTAGAGAACTCTTGATGACTCTCTTCCATATGGCCCATCAGTGTCTTTGCATTTTAACAGCCTGATTTTGTACATTTTAAGCACCAGTAAATATGAAGCAAAACCCACATCTGAACTTGCTTGCATATAATATGCTTTGAACAGTATAAATGGGCAGATTTTTTTTTTTTTAATATTCTTCCTGTGATACCCAGGATGTCTCAATAGCCTCTATACCAACGTTCTGGAAAAAGAACTGAATGAGAAAGAAAAAAGGATAAGTCAACTGGTTATTTATGCAGCATTATCAAAATACAGTTTTGGATAAAAATTAGCTACATTTGTTTTTTCACAGAATTAACTCTGGTTTCAGTTTTTTAACCAATTGTTCTGGCATCTGGTAGGCAGGAGCTGTGCCTGTGTAAAAAGACATGGAATTGTTCTAGGACCGTTCGGACCATAACTTTTGATGGGGCCCAATCAGCTGCCATCTGTTTAAATGGTGCCACGCTCGGAGACGTTTCTGGAGGTCTGCTGAATGAAAAGCTGCACATATGCACGGCGGTGGACCCATCTGACTGAATGTTTTCCTTGGATGGTTCTTGCACAGTGTGTGAAGATGCTGTTCTTATAAAGTTGTAACCACATGAAAAGAATCAGAGCTGCTGTGTGTTTGTTTCTCCTGGTTTCTTCTGACTAGGCTGGCTTCTGTGAGATGGCTCTTTCTTTATTTTTCTCCTAAATCATCTCACTGTTTCTTTCCAGTCTCCTTTGTGGGCCCTTTGCATTCCCAGTGCTCATCATCTATGGTCTATTTTTTTTTTTTTCTCTCTCTCTTCTCCTTAAATGACCCTATTCAAACTCCTTGCTTCAACTTCCCACATGGATCCTTCTAGCAAATCAGTCACTTCGTAATCCAGACTCTGACAAGACATTTTTGCTTAAAGTGCCAAGTAATATTTTCTTCTGTCACTCTATCTGTTCCTTCTCTTAAAAATATATATATTTTAAAAAGGCTTAAAATTTTAATCTTCTTCTACACTCAAATTTTCCTCTTTTATTTTTTTATTTGCTTGCAGAATGGCACCGTGATCTATAATTTGCTCAAGCCAGAGAGCCAGAGATCTTGAATAACATCTTTGATACTTTCCTCTTATTACCCTGCATAGAGTTGACAGCAATTTCTCGTATTACCCTGCATTTGGTTGACACCAAGTCCTACAGATTTCATCCCCCAACATCTGTTCTATCTTCCTGATATTCTCCACTCTGACTCCCGTTACATGAGCTCATTTCTTTCCTATACTGCAGCAGAAATCTTGGTATCATTTTATTTTCTATGCCAGGCTCTTTTGCCCCTTTCTGTGTTTCAAGAGAAGGCAATTTTTGTTAGTTATATATATATATTTTTAGAATTTATTTATTTATTTGACAGAAAGAGATCACAAGTAGGCAAAGAGGCAGGCAGAGAGAGAAAGAGGAGGAAGCAGACTCCCTGAGGAGCAGAGAGCCTGATGCAGGACTCGATCCCAGGACCCTGAGATCATGACCTGAGCCAAAGGCAGAGTCTTTAACCCACTGAGCCACCCAGGTGCCCTTAAAGTGATATTTAAATAGAAACTTTTAAACTGAGGAATGATTTGAGAATTGTTATGGATTTATAGAAGATCATCTGAGAATAGTTGGCAGAACTTTGGAAAACAGTATGGAGGTTCCTCAAAAAGTTAAAAAGAGAGCTACCCTATGACCCAACAATTGCACTAGTGGGTATTTACCCCAAAGATACAGATGAAATGAAAAGAAGGGGCACATGCACCCCACTGTTCATAGCAGCAATGTCCACAATAGCCAAACTGTGGAAGGAGCCGACATGCCCTTCAACAGACAAATGGATAAAGAAGATGTGGCCCATATACACAATGGAATATTCCTCAGCCATCAGAAAGGATGAACACCCACCATTTGTACTGACATGGATGGAACTGGAGGGTACCATGCTGAGTGAAATAAGTCAAAGAGAGAAAGACAATTATCATATGGTTTCACTTATATGTGGAACATAAGGAATGTCATGGAGGACATTAGGGGAAGGAAGGAAAAGCTGGAGGTGGGAAAGTCAGAGGGGGAAACATACAGTAAGAGGCTATGGACTCTGGGAAACAATTTGAGGGTTTCGCAGGGGGTTAGGGGGATGGGTGAGCCTGATGATGGGTATTAAGGAGGGCACATGTTATAATGAGCCCTGGGTATTATACGCAAATATTGAATCATGGAACACTACATCAAAAACCAAAGATGTACTATATGGTGACTAACATAACCTAATTAAAAATATAGTTGGCAGAGGGAAAATGTGATAAAGAGGGTAATATTGGTTCAAATTTTCTTTCTTTTTTTTTAAGCATATGCATTTTTTTTTAGATTTTTATTTATTTATTTGACAGACAGAGATCACAAGTAGGCAGAGAGGCAGGCAGAGAGAGAGAGGAAGGGAAGCAGGCTCCCTGGTGAGCAGAGAGCCCGATGTGGGACTCGATCCCAGGACCCTGGGATCATGACCTGAGCCGAAGGCAGAGGCTTTAACCCACTGAGCCACCCAGGCGCCCCCCCCCCTTTTTTTTTTTAAACTAATGAAACATTGACACATGGATACATTTCCTTTGCAGTGCTCTCTCCTTCTGGACATACATATTAGTAGTCAGATGAGATGCCATGTGAACGTGTTACCATTGAGGCAGATATTGTTTTCTGACAGTGCAAAAATCATTCACAACCTGGATGTTCCTATAGTCTTCCCACTGGCTACTTCTGTCCAGAGTTTGGGCTCCTTCCCTTACCTTGTTGCTGATGGCACAGCCAACAACCGTGCAGGCTTTCAGCTGGTACGAGTATTCCTGAAATGGCTGAATTCCCTTCGTATCAGAAAAGCTCAGTGACGTTCCCTGAAAACGTTCAATCCCATTTCGGAGAAGAATGTAGTAGATAATTGGACCTAAAAGAGACAGAGAAATACCCGGATTTGAGTGTCAGATCCTTTTAACTATTTGCAAACAACTCACATGTCTTAGGGTCCTGAGGAAATAGAATAATCTAGCATTACTTACTTTTAATTTGCTATCGGATTGCTATGTTCAAGCAGTACTCAGCGATATGCACTCTTATTGAAGAGAGGGATTCTGGACACAAATAATTAAAGTCATTTATATTTATTTTCCCTCACTACCAAACAAAATTTCTTCCAATATGAAAACTATTTTGCCTTTCCTTAGCAGTCTTTGCTTGTTTGAAAGCAGCTCAGACATATATGCTAGGGTTCGAGAAAAAAATTCCTGGACTAAAAACTTGTGAGTCATATTTTACAGAATGAATGATTAGTAGGCACACACCTAAGGTTCCTTTTACCAGCAAATAATTTTTAATGGTGAGATGCATGCCAGTTACATGTAGATTACACTCATTTCAATTTCCTTATGGATTTATAGGATTTTGTTATTTCAATTTAAAAAGTAGCTTAATACCATTTGACTGTATAGGTTTCTTCCAACTTAAGAGTATCACATCTTCAAGATTATCCATTTTGGTCCACCTAGGGTCACGAAGTCCTTCAGGCACATCTTCTTTTGTCCTGGCTCTAATGGCTTTGCTGAATCCTCGCCCATAGCTGTTCCATGCAGAAATCCTATACTCATACGTCATATAAGGCTCCAGGTTCACATCTGGAAAGGGAGAAATTGAACAGCAAGCTTTTAAAAACATTTTTTTTACCATCATATTGAAAATGAATATAAAAACTTTTAAAAACTTAAAAATAAATGCTTAATGCTAGAACTCTCATCTCTTAATGTTCTAAATCATAAGAAAAACACTTTATGTGTTTATTGGATGCAAAGATATGGAACTCCACAGAAAAGAATTCACTTTCTCTGATCAAATAATGGGTAACATGAAAGGAATGACTGAAAACCTAAAGTACTAGACTAATGTTCACTGGATGTTAGTGCTTCCCACTTCTGTAAGGGGCAGGTTCACCAACCTGCTTTTATAGTCTGATACTATAAATCTTACCAATTATTACACCATTCATATTACATTAAATTATTAAATTATATATAATTTAATATATTATGTAAAATATAATGGATTATATATAATATATAGTTACTATGATATATAAGACTGGAAACTTGGCTTATGGTTAGTGGATATAACTAGTTATATATGGATATAGTATATATATAAATATATATTTATATATATAAATTTATATATTTATATATAGCGTTATAAATGATTAGTGGTTAGTGGAATGCACAATCCACTACACACATCCTTCCCTCTTTTGCCCAACCAGAACTGAAACCCAAACTCAAAACAACCAATCTAAAGAAAAGAATTAAACTGTTGAGTGTTTTGTTCTGGCAATGATTTTATTAGATAATCATCCATGTGATTCAATGGCATGCCAAAAGTCTTTGTTCAGTTTTAAGCTTTGGTAACTTCAGAAACACAAATGCTACAAATTTACAAAAAAACAAACAAACTGAAAAATTAATTGGCTAAATCTGTTTAATTTTGTGAATTTTGACTATGTTTGTATGCACGGATTTTTGTGTGGTGGTTTCTGGATGACTTCTCAGAGGGGAGATCAGAAGAAGAGGTCCTTCCTTGGCTTCTCAGCCACTTGCCCTATCTTTATGTTGGGATGAGTCTCCATCCATCCATGTGGGTTTTTTTACTGCCTTTTTTAAAATATATTTCCTTACCATAAACCCTGACCTGCCTACTTTATAGAATTAGTATGAAAATAAAATGCATGATGTTATGTGCCAAAATATCATTAAATGTAAACTGCTATAAAATAGAGGGCTTATCTTCTGTCTTCAGGGGGCATCTGCCATTTGTTACCTGGGATGACCACTGGTGGGTGCCCAGATCTCCCTTCTGTCAGAGGCCTTCTGCCTAGGGTCTAATTTTCCCAGTTTTCTCTGCAGCTTGGGGTTATCAGGTGACTCAGATCTCAACAACAGAAGAAGCACAACAGTGATATAGGCAACCAGTGTCTCACTTCCTAAGAGGAATCACTTTCCCTCCATTGACCTTCTCATCCCCTTTTGGTGGCCTGGAAGTAGGATGTTGTGGTGACCCAGGTTGTACCATGGGAAGGACGGCAGCACCAGAAACATCATGAGCCATCACCTGGAAGGAATCTGGATCCCCGAATGACTGTAGGGCCGAGCTGCCCAGACCATCCACCTACTCACATGAGGTCACTATATTTTTCAATCAATTGGCTGTAGCAGATTGAACTGCTCATTGCTAGTAACTGTTCTTTCCAACCCTTCAAGCCCACATCACCAATTCTAATTTCAGTTGCAGTAGCTTGGCATGCTGTGGTTCTTGTTCTTTCCTCTATGGCATTTCATTCTTTTTACTCTCTCATCTCTTATCTTCATTTCTTTGTTTTCCTGTGAGGCCTGGTCTTTAAAAGATGCTCCTAGCTCATGAAAGAATTCTTTTTGTTTTACACATAAGGAAGCATAGTTGAAATTTTGCCTTCCCTCAACAATCTCTCTTATTTCTGAGTTTTTTTCTTTGCCAGAATTTCCAACTCAACTCTTTTTTAAAAAAAGAAAAGAAAAGAAAATACCCCCCCCCCCATCTTTTGTAATCTCAAAATCATTATGTACGTTATAAGGGACTAGTCTTCAAATAACAGAGGGTTTTGCTTTTTGGGGGGGTAGACTCACTCAATTTTTACTTGTTACTGGCTTAAATGTCCCATGCATACTTGTCTGCAATCATTTCTTCAGCTGATAGTTCTTCAAAAACGCATGTACAGGATTGTGTTGTTCTATTGCTGAAAAGCTTTAATATGGCCTCATTGCTGCCTGCTTAGTGTGGTATAAAAGGCCTTCGTCTGCTGACCCCTGCTTTTTGGCCTCATCCCCATGGTTTCTCCTCTCCTTCAGGATGCTACAATCAAATCAAGGGCCTTGTTTTTCACATCTGACTGGGCTTTCTCTCACTTCCTGTGCTTTGTACATGCTGCCCTCTCTGCCTACCTTCCCTTGCTTTGAACTGGTATGTTTCTACTTGTTCTTCAGTTCTCAGCTCAGCTCAGGCATGATATCCTTCACAAGTCTTTCCTAACCTCTTCAGTCTGGGTTAGATGTCCTTGCAATGCCCTTGAAAAGCATCCTATGCTTACTTCTGTTGCAGTTCTTACATGGACGTATTTCTCACATTACAGGGTACTCATATTTGTCCCCTGTCTGTTCATACGGGCTTCAAATCCCTGATGGAAAGTCTTACTTATTTGTTTTCACAGCTGGTGGGCTACCAGTGTGGGGACTGGTTATTAGTAACAATTTAAGAAATATTTTTTGATAAATGAAATGATTGTATGCGTGAATGAATTTGGGTGCGCTCTGATGTTGTTTAGCTTTTAACTATAAATTTCTAAGAAAGGTGGACTTCTTAGTCCAAATTGGTCTCAATGGTATTGTTTTAGCATGATTTTGGTGTTTAGTTTTGTTCTTGGAAGAGAAATTTTTGTTATTTTTCATATTTAATTTATAGTATTCTTTGGTAGGCAAAGCAATCTGAAATATGGATGTTTAAATAAGTTAAACATTTTCTCCTCTGGAGAAGGCTATTGCAAATATGCCTTAAGGGACCTTCAAAATCTTCACCTTGACTTCAAAAGGCAGATAAAACTACAGAATTCTCTTGGATCATGTGCATCTAGACCAAACCCACTAATTTGGAAATGAGGGTCCTTAAATCTGTAACTGGACGTGGAAGGACATTGGAGGGTTTAAGGAATTGTTCTCTATTCTGAGGACTTTCCTGATTAAATGCATTCCAATGAATGTTTTTGTTTTGTTTTGTTTGCTTAAAGTGTGTTAATCCAAGAATGAGGTAAAGTGAAGCAAGGGCGTCTTGTTCATACCACTATTTCAATCTCGTAGGAGGGATGGAACAAAGGTCCAGATGCACACGACACAAGGTAGAAGTGAACGTCATGTTCTTGTGTGAGAGGAGAGAGACACTGGGCTTGAGAAGCCTGCACTGGGGACAAGAATGTTCACTTACACCCTGGGAATGATGAAGAAGGACATTTCAGGTGGCAGAAATACTTGAGGGGAGTTTGGAGCACTGTGAGAGGACCTCCTACACCATGAAGAGTCTTCTAAATCTGCGGGTCTTGAGGGCGACGTGATTTAAATCTGACATCTTCCCTTAGCAACGTACTTTTATAGATGACCCTCAGTCTCTTCATCTGTTAAATGGCCATACTTCCATGATTGCTTTGTGGGTAAATTAAGGTAAGGTTTTAAAGAATCTAGCACATCACTGGAACCTTATCTCTGTTCCTGCTTTCCCTCCTTAATCGACTTCCTCACTCCAGCATCTTGCCTTATTTTTTTGTAATCTTAAGGTTTGCCATTATCACCCACCATCAGTTAAGTAAGGCAGAATAGTGAGTCAGGATGGAACAGAGCAGTTTAGTTAACCTTAGCTTGCTTGAATTATGTCACGTAAATGTATTCTATTTGACTCTAGATGATGGATGGTTTTATATATATATACACACACACACACACACACATACATACACACACACAGCTACACACACACACACACAGACACTTAAGTTTTCAAAAGGCAGAAACAAACTCTGTAGGGACTTAAGTAAATGGACAAATAATAAAAATTTAATAGAGGACAGAACTATTTTGGAGATGAGCTTAAACTTTTACAGTGTTTTTCACTCAGTTTAGCCAAGCCTGGGAACCACTATTTCCGAGGAACTCAGCAGGGCAAAGATGGGGCCTGAAAATTAATATTTTCAGTAACTGTGAAGGTTATTGTTCCCAAGACAATGGCCATTTAGTGGCGACACCAGGCTGTGGGAGAGTGCAGTCTCCAGACCCAGACCCAAGATCAAGAAAGGGATAGTTTAAGCTCGTCCCCAGAATAATGCTGTGAGGTCTTAATGGTGATCAGACAGGTTTCTTCCTGTTTTCTGCCTACAGGTACAGCAACGTTCATGCTTTGCATTTATTGAAAGCCTACATTCACACTTTTAAGAAAGAAAATGGGGCTCACTGATGATTAACTGGGTATACCATAAAAGAACACATAAGCTAGTTCCCTGTTCTGAAATTTCTACACGTTTATTTTAAAACAGTACATACCTTTGTCTGAATTTAGACTTTCCACTTTTTTTAAACTACTAACTTTGAACAGATCCAAAGTGTGCCTTTAATTACCTTGTAACTAGCTAGCCCACAGTATGAAGAAATTAGCTGATACTAGGTTAAGGAGGGGGCTGACATCAGGATGAAACAAGGATGCATTTTCTGCAGCTTTTCACTATCTCTCCTAAGCCACGGACAGGTGGCCCGGTTTCTGTTACCTGTGAAGGAGAACGTGTTTGCACTTCCCGTGTGAACGGTCTCTTCAGCAGACGAGCATATTTCGTCTGTTGGTTCCTTGCCGGGGGAATCATGAGGCCCTCTGATCACAGCACAAACATGGCTGGTGAAGTTGAAGTCACACGTGCCGCAGTACGCCGTGGCTTCCAGAGACGCTGGGCAGAGAGTCCCACACTCTCCATTTTCCTGAGTGGTGGAGGTGGGGAGAAGGAGATTTAAAAGTTACGTTTGGACAGGGGCGCCTGGGTGACTTAGCTGGTCGAACATCAGACTCATGGTTTCAGCTCAGTTCATGATCTCATGGGTCCTGATCTCTTGGGCTGTGGGATCCAGCCCTGCGTGGGGCTCTGTGCTCAGCAGGGAGTCTGCTGGAGCTTCTCTCCCTCTGCCCCTCCCCCAACACACATGTGTTCTCTCTCTCTAAAATAAATAAACAAGTCTTTTAAAAATTTACATTTAGATGTACATGGGGCAGGTTTCTACAAGATGAAAATGAGATTTTCTTCCACTTAGCTCACGAATAAATGTCTCAAGACTTATGAAAACAAGTGGAGGTGGTGCGTATACTCGAAAGCAGTTCTGGTGTGGATGATATAGATTTGGATTTGGAGTCTTATCTTGCCACTTCCTACTTCTGTGACCTTGAGCACGTCATGTACACTCTCGAAGCCTCAGCAACCTCCGTCAGAAAACGGAAATTACATTTACCATGAAGGTTTGTTATGTGCATCAAACAAGGTAACACCTGTAAATACCTTACACTTAAATAGAACTATATAAGATGATAGTATATATAATTTAACCCACTGAGACACCCAGGCACCCCGATTATAAATATAATTTAAGTATAAAGAAGAGCAGGAGTAATTATTTTACTATTGTTACTTTGACACTTTTCTAATGGAGCTTTAGAGAAAATAATGAGATATTTGAGAATCTGCCCTTTTGTGCTGTAGGACAAGTTGGACTTCTAAGAAGTTTTCCTTGTCTAAGTTTTAAAAAAATCTACATATTTCATGAACTCTCATTAGAGTTATTATTATTTACATTTGTAAACCTTTCCTCTGATGACTCTCTGGACTTTTTAGAGTTATTGGTAAGTACAAGTGTGTTCTAATGTCAGAAAATGAAATATTTCATCATCCCAGATTACAGGAGATATGAATAAGGCAACAATTTTGTAATGCAAAACTTTCCTTCATCTTTCCTTTTCATAGGCGGCTTAGTTAATTAATTAATTAATTTTAGAGAGACAGCAGGAGCAGGGGAAGGAGCAGGTGTCGGGGCGGGGGAGGAGGAGAAGGTATCTTAGGCAGAACGTACTGAGCAGGGAGCCTGGCCTGGGGCTCCATCTCACGATCTTAACATCTTGACTTGAAGCGTAACCAAGAGTTGGTTGTTCGACCGACCGAGACACCCAGGCACCGTAGATGGCATAATGTATGGAAAATAATTTTTTGCTGTTTAAAATTGATCTACATTCAAACTCTCTTACCTCGTATACGTAAAATTATTCTCCCAACCCAAAAGCTGTCAAAGTAAATCTGCTTCAGAAAGCTACAGTAGGATTTCCATTTGAATAGGAATATATGCACTTAGCTTCATGTCCTCATGAAGCCCAACTAGAGGACCGTAAGAGAACAGAGAAAGTCCAAGGAAACAGGAAGGGAACTAATAGCCACAGGACAGCCCAAACATGTTTGGAAGCTCGGAACTGGATGAATGTGGCAGAGACAGTCCCACGTGCCCAGTCATGTCTATTTTGTTTTTTCTCCCCAGGGATACCAGATTTGCAAGTCCAGCTGAGTAGGAAAAGGCACATGACTAGAAATGTCCATGTGCTTACTCTACAGGAAGGATTCATTTTTGCTTGTAGGTGGGACTCAAACATGTGTAATCATCCACTCTCTCCCACTGCAATGTGAGGGTCGTGTGTGAAGCCCCAGCTGATGGGAGCGACTGGGCCCCTGACACATTCCTTGGAGGGGAGCTGCCAAACTCACACTGGATTGCAATGTGAAAAACTGTTTTTTAAAAATTTTATTCTATGGACCCATTTCATATGTGAGTGCGTTTGTTTTTATTTTGGCGTAGTCTAGCATGTCCTAGCTAAAACATATATTAGAACTTTGAAGTTGGATATTGTCTTAACAACAACATTAAAGTCCTAAATCTCATGGCATTGGCTTAACTTTTAGGTGGGCAGTGGCAAAGAAATATGTACTGGGGTTTGGAAAGTTGGGGAACTCTGTTATGCTGTGGCTAAATATTTGATTTTATGACCTGGGATAACTGTCAAAGTAAGCCAGTGCTACCAAGATCATAGCCCTAAGGGAGGAAGTTATAATCAAGAACATTAGCAATAGGTTTGTGTTGTTCCTAGCTGCATTTTGGTAAAGGGTTACAAATGAGATAGAGCTTAGAGAAGATTTGGTGAAATTAAAAGGAAAAAAGAGAGTCAACTGGAAGATACAGGCCAGCAGCCAGAGTGGGAAAACCAAACACAAGTGTGCATATTGCACAGTGAGAATCCCAGGGCCCTTTCCTACTGATTCCCTGTATGTTGTCAGCCAAGCATATGTCTCATCCTGATCTAGGATGCATTTTTAAGGATAGTTAATAAAGCAGATCTTCTAAGGGTTCTTGGTAATGTGACTCCCTGACACAAAACCATCCTGCCACATGATGGGGCTACTGTCCGCTCCCCACTAACAGATGCGTCCGCGCAATGAGCTCTCACTCAGCCTCTAGAGGAAAGAACAGATTTAAAAACAGAGAAAAGAACTGAAGGGAGCAGAAACAAAACAAGGCAAAGAAGAAAACTAAAATAGTATCAAACAAATGAGACAATTCAAGGAAAAATGCAAATAAACAACAACCAGGAAACAATAAACAATGGGATTAGTATTTCCAGAATGATAAAAAAATGGAATGGAACAACAGTGGGATGCATGAACAAAGAACAGCCAGCAAAAACGAAAGAACCCTGAAAAACTAAAATTAAAAAAAAGAACCTAAAAAATAGAAAATAAAAAATATGAGAGCTAAATAAAATCAATCAATTAATACAAAGGTTGGAAGATGAAGCTAAGGCAAAATCTGATCGTGTTGAAAAAGATGAAGATTTAACTAATCAACAGTTAAGAAATATAAAGAAAAGATGGAAAGTCTAACACCAAACTAATCAGTAAAAACAGAGATTAAGAAGAGAGCAAATTATCAAAGAAATAATAAAATAACATTCCCCAGAACTAAAGGTCATGACATTTCACACTGAAAAAAATCCACAAAAAGTACAGCTTCATGAATAATAATAATAATATCATCCCCAAAGAGACATACTGTCATGAAATTTTATTTTTTTTAAATTTTTTAATGAAATTTTAGAAAAATAGAATAAAGAGAATCTCTTCAAAACTTTCATAGGAAAAACAACATGGGTATCTAGGAAGAAACAGGAATCAGAAGAGCAATGAAAGTTTAAAAATGCAGACATGATGTCAAAATCCTCAGTGGAAATAATTTTTAACCTTGCATTGTTTACCTAGCCAAGCTATCAATCCAGTGGGAGGCTTGAAAAATGATCATTTCAAATGTCAAGCCTCAAAAATTTTACCTTTTACGCACCTATACCCCAAATGATATTTCTCCAAAAGAAGGCAATAAGGCAAGAAAAGCGGACCCTTGGATTGAGAACACAGGGATACCAACACGGGAGAGAAGTAAAAGGGATTCCCAAACCCACAGTTAGAGAAGACTTGCAGGGGGAGAAATCCCACAGTGGTCTAGTCCTGATTGGAGTAGGTGATAGAAGTCTCCAGGAAAGAGGTCTTCAGGAAACAAAATGCAATCCATAGCTTGAACTTTACCTTTACCTACTGCTTGATTTGGCATTCAGAAATATTGTCCTACTAATAATAATTTAAATATGAATATTTGATATGACTGTTAATTGGCCTTCCTAAAGCCAAGTTAAGTCAATTTAAAAGATCATGGGTATAGCCTGAACATTGTCCTTGCATCACAGAAGCTACATCTTCCTGGAACCAAAATGAGACGCCTAAGAAACAAATGTGAGTGAGCAGAAATGAAGCAAATAGTTGTGAGCAGTGGTGTCATTTTAAGACAAACAGGTTTTCGATCTTCATTTTTCAAATATGAGTGCCCCTTTTAGAGTTTTCTACATAGATGCTTCTTATCTGGTCATTTTTAAAGACATGTCCTTGCAAAGCACCTTAGTGGCTCAGTCAGTTAAGCATCTACCTTTAGCTCAGGTCATGATCTTGGGGTCCTGCAACGGAGCCCCCCATCATGTTCCATGCTCAGCAGGCAGTCTGCTTCTACCTCTCCTTCTCCCCCTCCCCGCACCCACTGCTTTCACTCTCTGTTCTCTCTCTCTCAAATAAATAAACAAAATCTTAAAAAAAAAAAAGTCATGTTCTTGCAACATCACCAGCTTTTTAAGACTCTGTATTTCAGAAAAATTTCTTAGTCCAAACTTCTGAAAAAACCGACCTTGGGTGCATAGTGTTGGAGAGACTTCATAGAATTGGCTATTTATTTTTTTAAGATTTTATTTATTTATTTGCCAGAGAGAGAGAGAGAGAACATGCAGGGGGCACAGCAGGCAGAGGCAGAGGGAGAAGCAGACTCCCCCCTGAACAAGGAGCCCGATGCAGGACTCAATACCAGGACCCAGAGATCATGACCTAAGCTGAAGGCAGATACTTAACTGACTGAGCTACCCAGGCATCCCTGGAATAGGCTATTTTAAAGTTGTGTATAGGTCAGACCAATTGCTAAAAAAAAATTTGTAGATGAAAAACTATTGTTGAAGGGTATTTTGTATGATTATTCACTTCATAAAGTACTTATTCTCTTTAACAACTTTATGAATTGTCTTTAATTGTTGCAAAGTGCTTGCTGGGACCCTAACAATCTCGAGACTTACTTTACATCCCACGTATATGGCGTCTACACAACGACTGTGCAGTTGCATCAGTTGGCAAGAGCCCTTCCATGGTCTATGACCCAAACACCCTTTTGCAACCATCTCCTAATAGTGGATTGCTACAGAACAGAGGAGGGTGTCTGATTTTTCGAAGTCCACAATCCGTTCTTTAAACTGATAGGTTTCTGGAGCCCTGGGTCAAGTTTAATGCTAACAAAACATGACATGTCAGCCGTGAAGCATCTCAACATCCAAACAAATGGTACACTCAGAGGCCTGTTCACTTTCATGGGTGGCAGGCATTTGCTGATCTTCTGCTGTCTCAAGAAATAGGATATAAGCACGAGTGAATTTGCTGGATCTTAAAGTCTCTATCAAAGGGAACTGTTGGATTATGGTTAGAGGCTCTGAGGGGAGAAGACAGGCTCTCTCTCCATTTCCATCCCCAGCACCCATGGACATAAAATGGCATGACACAGAGGTCCCAGCTGACAAGTGCTGGCCCTTTCGTCACAGACTTTTGGTCCTGCACTGATCTGGAGTGCTGGGTAAAGCTTCCTGAGAACAGCTAATCATTATTAATTCCTTTAGAATTCATTGCAATAACATCAATCACCGCGAACTCATTTGGTATTAATATGGATGTAATGTGAAAATGAATAATGCACACAGGAGTTTTTATATTCCTATTTTAGAAAAATAGTTACGAACAATGTATTTCTCTTTCCATTGTCAAATCAGCACCTCTGAGAGGTTTTCTATCAATTACCTTCATCATCATTCCAGTTGAAATCTTGTCAGAGCAAACATATTTCAAAGGATTATATCCAACCCCATTACAGCATTTCTGGCTCTTTGGAATAAGTTCAGTCTCACAGCATTTTACTGGCACTGGGTCATTCTTTTTAACATGTGCTTTAGACTCTCCACTGGAAGCTGAGCAGCATATGGTATCTGACATATTCACATAATCCTGCCCACAACAGAACATCCCTGCAACAATAAAATGTTATATATGAATATGAAATTTAAAAAAAAAGGAAGAAAACGGAGACTGCTATAAAGTTTGGTATAAAAATGTCAGACTCAGGCAGTTGCTGAAATGGTACAATACCTAAGGTAGCATTTCCTTACCAAGGTGATTTAAATGTGCAGTGAGGGTCCTTCTACCAAGAGCACTAGACTAATTAGGTAAAGAACACTCAGGAGGAAGGGTTCCAAAACCATTCAGCGGGGCCAGACTTCTCCTGAGCTCCATAAAAAAAAGTCCTGATTTCCGTCACGAGAATCACCTGCCCACTTTGGGATGATAATATTGTCTTGCACGAAAAGGGATAAAGTCCAGTGGATCAGAAGAAAGCTCTAGAAATCTGCAAGGGAGAAAAGGTCACCGAGGCACTCTAGGATGAGAGCCTGAACAGGAGAGAGAGAGGTAGGACCATCCTGTCATTGGAGATGCTGTAGTAGGATTCGTATGAGTTTTTGCCTGGCTTTGTCGAGGGTGCACGTATTTGCTTCTTGTGAATCCAGCAGCAATGGTAACCATCCTTTCTTCATGAGATAGGTTTCTTCAAAACCATCTGAGCCTGCTCACAGATCAGGTGAACAATTTGGCCACTGTTTTTTGAGCAGCACTGTGTTCTGGAACCATCCTTGGACATGGATGAGAGGTTGGAGGCAGGGAAAGAAAGACCCTGTAAGGGGGAACATTGATGCCCCACTTGTTGAGGAAAGACATGTGTGCCTTTCACACCAACGAACCTCCTTTCTTGCGCCAAATTCAGTTTAACTGCCTGTGTTCACATCATTTAGATCTTGCCATAGAAGAGATACAACAGAAATTTAGACATACAAGCCTGAATAAATAAACAATACTCTAGCGTCAGATTAAACCAGAAATTAAGGTGACTACACCCTATGTCACAGTGCTATTATATCGGAATTTATATCCAGTGATAAAGCAGCACAGTGTGATGAATGATTTATTTTAATTAGAATTTTGTTTATTTATTATTAGTCCTGACTGATAACATAAAGAACCTCAACTTCAAAGTGCCCTGGGGTCCTGAATTGTTTGTTCTGGTCCTGTACAAACACCTACATTATGAAAGACACTCCTAATAATAGACCAGCGAGTTTTAAGTGCTTTTTATTTAAAAAAATTATCGAAAGTAGACACTGGCTTGGTACATACCTTAAGAAAGATGTTTAGACACACATGACTCCAAAGAACTCTCTCACTGATCTTTCCACTTTAAAAAAAAATCTCCCAATATTTTAAGATGATGTATATTGATCATAACTCAATTTCTGCATGCCATCTAAGTGTGGTGAATGTTCAAAGTAATTGGTTTAAAAAGTAAACTGTTTTCTTTGGTGCTTTATTAATAAATTTCATTGTTTTAACATTTCCAGGAAAGATTTTTTTTTCACATAAATACACACAGCAGAGCTATCATTGTAATCTGAGTTTTGATTATGATAAAATGGTAAAACTGACATGTTACACAAATCTAGAGCTTCAAATTTTGTATTGTTTGGACATTTTTTTTTTCCTGCTGCCTTCTGATCAGACATTTAAATACAACCTTGGGCTTTTTACCGGCATTTTTTTCTCTAGCAGTTTTCTTAAAATAATTCATGTTTCCATTTTAAAGAGCAATCTGAAAACTGAAAACTGGCCCTTTAGGGAGCAGAATACATTCTCCCCTTCTACTCCCAAGTTTCTTGATGGTTTCACCATGCTCTAAGTATAAAATAAAAATGCAGACATTGACCTAATTCAAAACTCCTAATCAGTCATCTGATCGCTCTGAGGGACTTTTGACAGGTCAACTAAAATTTTGATAATGAACTGTTTTTACACTAGGAAAAAAAAAAAAAGGTTGCTTTCTTTCACAAAGAGCTTCATCTTTGTTTCACTGAATTAAAATTTTCAGCCAAGATTCCACTCTCATAACAAGAAGTGACTCCCTTTCTAGTTTCTTTGGTAAACCATTACTTCTTTAATTATTATCAACCTTGTTCCAGTGTGATAAATTGCTAATTACTTAATACCCTAATCAGCGTTCATTCTTTGCACAGATAAACTGTGACAGTGCCATTAATTTAAATAGTAATTTCACTTAATGGCCAGAACGGCACACCAGATTTTTATGCAGCATTTTCTGAAGACTGCATCCATCACTGCAATATTCTGACATAAAGATGTCTGACGTGCACTAACTCACTTAGGGAGAGCAGATGTTGCGGAGCAGAGTTTGGTACTAATTCCCATAGTGCATCACTTCAGCATGAATGAGCTGCAAATTCAGAGACAGACAATCTTCTGAAACTGCATTGAAATAACTTTTGACCCCTGCCTAATTTATCACATGTAGCACTTGACTTTTGAACTCTGACATGTAGAATGCACAATTTTAAATATGCCAAAAGAAAAACAAAACGGGTCATAGATCGATCTATTGTTGATGGATCGATCTATTTTTCCAGAGGCTGTCCTTTAAATTTGTACAAAGGTGAAGATGCTTTTTGGACAGATTTTACCAAAGTGGTACAGTACACATAGAGCTACTTGATATTTATTTTTGATATCAAACTGCAATATATTTTATCTTCCCAACAGAATATATATCCAACAGATAGCTTCCATTTTATTGGATACAACTGAGAAAACAGTGAAGGAAAGAATCTTTTACTCACAATACCATGAATAGTTTCAATATGTTACTAACACTCATTTAATGGCCAGGGCTGACAAGGAAAGCATTTATAAACATATAGTCCTGATGAATTTCTAAACTGTTAATTCTGTAAAACAGGCGTCCATTTTTCTAGGAAAAAAAAAAGGCCAAGAATTATGAATCATGCTTTTGAGATAAAAACAGTAAAGTAGGAAAGAACACAGTCTAGAACATGACAAATTAATGTGCAACTCTGGGACTGATCGTGGGGACATTTTAAGCCAAGGGACTATATTTTAGGCCTATAAGACTGAAAAAAAGTTTTGTGATTAGTCATTCTTAGGGTAAACTTATAAAATTCGTGGCAGAATATGAAAGAAAAGAGATGTATGCTTGTCTCCACCAGTAGATGGCCCCATGGCTACCACCACAAAACTGACAAAGAAAGGGTAGAACAAACATGCTCCCCAAATTGTTGAGATGTGTTTTTTTTCCTACATCACACCTTTCAAAAATTCTTATGTCACCTGGAAATCTTTCTGGAAAATATTCTTTAGTACAGTTCTTTCGTGATGGATTTCTGTGCTATATTTCCCTCTTTGCAAAGTTTCTAGATCCCGTCTTCTATACCAAATAGTGGTAGTCAATCGTTCTGCAGAAGTCCGACTCCAGGAAACGGAAACTCAGTATTCTATTACAAAGCAGTTCCAACCTAGATTTTCCTATCTGAGGCTGCATGGACAACCTTTATAATAGAAATCAGGCAATACATTCCAAAGGTATGGCTTCATTGGTTTCTCACGGGTAACAAAAAATCCTGGTCTCTTTGAATGGTAGGGAGACTTTAATGTTCATCTCTTTATGCTAAAAGATACAGTCAAGTCCAATCTAAGATTAGTGGCTTCAATGACAAAACCATACGAGCAAACACTAAGAATAAAAAGAGTAATAAAGAGGTTTAAAATACACCCAAAGAAAATGGTTAAGAATACATATCCACCGCAATGATGAGCATGACTTTCATCCCGAGATACCTGTATAACACTCCTACACAACTCATCTGCCCAGAGAGAGCAGTAAAAACATAAACGCTACCCCAGCACTTCTGTTCCAACAGCATCTGTTAATTCACTCCATTTATAAAATACATATTGACAAAGACAACTGAACTGGGACCAGGGAGATTTGATTTGGTGTGAGAAAGTCAATTCAATGTGATTTTGTTAAAGGGCTCCTGCAGGCAAATAAAAGAGTTTAAGTAATAAAGTACATAAAGAGATGTTTTACGAGCCAGCCCGGTCTTATGGCAGGCACACAATGCCAGATAGTGAGAGAGGCCAGGCTTAGGAACAATATTATGAGATCCAAACCCTCATGTAGCAGGTATGGTGTTGCTAGGTTGAGGAGAAAAAGGACCATATGGATATTCTGGAAGGTCACTGAGGTCACAGTCATTAGGGGCGACAGGAGGGAGCAGCAGCAGTGAGAGGAAAAAGACAGGTGGAATGTTTCTATTTTCACTGAAACCTGCAGGAAGGTCAAGAGAATAAAAAGAGGGTCTTTTCCTTTTAAAAAGTATCATTCCTAATGTCCACCATGATTACCAGCCTTGGCAGAATTGCAGGATGTCGTGAGAAACTTGAGAGTGAATCTTAATTCACTGGAGCTGTGTAATGTTGCAATTTGCTTAAGAAATATTTGACAAGCGTGGAAAATCACAGTGAGGTCAGTAAGAAGGGATTCTGAAGTTGGGGCCCAAGGATGGGCTTCAGGGGTATATGAAATTGCAAGCAAACTTCTGCGGAGTAGTGGCAGTGAGGCTTTGTAACTTTTCAAAGATTCTTAAGGAGGGTAAAGCCCCTGAAATATTAGGAGCCATTGTCCTAACAGAGAGTTACCTCTACTTCATCTCTTAAAACAGGTACGTTTTATTTTTTGGCAATAGTGCTCTGACTTATCTTTTCTTCTTCTTCACATTCATTTGCCACCAAAATAATTTGTTGCCTTAAGTCGCAGTTCTTATCATCACATTGACCCTTCCTTGGTTACTTAGTAACGTTCAGATCCTTTTGCCTACTCAGACCTCTCTCCCTCTATTTCCTTACACACAGTGTATCCCTCCAACAAACCCAACAGCTCACTACTACTTGGACATGCCTCACAGATTGCCAATTTCACACTTTGGCTCCAGTTATGCCCTTTGGCTGAAACGTCCTTCTTCCATCTACACATCTCAAAATCTTGCTCATTATTTGAGGTTCCAATCTAATGGTTTAGCTTTTTCCATCACCTTGACTGCAGTGATCTCTCAGTCTTAAGAATATACTTGTGTTCATCCCTCTCTGATGGACTGTGTTTAACCTTATAGGGTCTTTCCTCCTTGATTAGATTATAAGTCCTTAAGGATAAAAATGGAATCAGTGATTTTTACAATCGCAAGCACCAAGAATAGTGTATTGAGCATAGTCACTGCACAATACATTTTTATCAAAGGAAGGAATATGGCAATTAACTAAAAAAAGGCAACAGATGAACAGATGTTAAAATGAGACATTTTTGTTGTTATGTTAAAACTCTGACTCATTATGGTATGGAGGGGGCAATGCTTTTGCATCCCCCAAACCTGGCATCCATTGTGCTGTCTTTAAGGTATGTAATTTTAGCTACTCATCTAAAAGAGGAGATACTCAACTGGTTAATTATAGCACAGGGTAACTAATTAAGTGCCATGATTTTCTAGTATAACTAATAACCACGCCTTAGAGCAGTGATTTACAAAGTTTAGTCTGAGGACCCCTTTACACTTTTACAAATAATCGAGGACTCCAAATAGCTTTTGTTTATGTCGGTTATATCTGTTGATAAATACTGGGTTAGAGCCTAAAACAAAAGTTTTTGAAATATGTATTCATTACTTCATTTAAATAATAAACAAAATATTTATGAAAAATAAATACATTTTCCAAACTAAGAAGAGTGAGTGAGAAGAATGACATTGTTTTGCATTTTTGCAAAGCCTCTCTAATGTCTGGCTTACCAGAAGGAATTAACTTTTCATACCTGCTTCTGCATCCAATTGTTGCAATATCACATGCCATGTAACCGCTGAAAAACTCCACTGTATACTCATGAGAGAATGAGTTTGAAAAAGGCATATAATAGGTTAGCATTATTATGAAAGTCATTTTGATCTCACAGACCACCTGCAAACATCTCTCTGCCAAGAGTCTGACCCTTAGAAGTCCCAGATCATTCTTTAAAAGTCACCGTCTCAGGGCTTAGCACTCATATGTCATACCCTATCTTCTAACTTTGGCATACATTAGGTATGTTGTCAAAGGGAGAGTTTATAATGCCTCTTTTTTTCCCAGTCTTCCTGAAAATGTTTGCAACCTGATAGTTGACTCTATTGGTCCTGCTTAGTAGACCTGACGTACACTGCTATGGCTTGGATGGGAGAGTATCTGATGCTCCTCCAACTATCAGAGAGATCAAAGACGTTAAGAGCATGGACTCGTTTGGATGGAGTTAGACCTCTTTCTTAGCCACAGCGGCAAAAATTCACAGGCAAATCTCTTAGCCTCCCTTGCATTTAGGCGTCGACATATAGCTGAGTTCTAGTTCAGTGAAATGTTAATTAAAATATTTGC
Source organism: Lontra canadensis (assembly GCF_010015895.1). Taxonomy (NCBI): domain Eukaryota; kingdom Metazoa; phylum Chordata; class Mammalia; order Carnivora; family Mustelidae; genus Lontra; species Lontra canadensis. The sequence goes on from NW_022631040.1 coordinate 8,305,115, forward strand.
TATTCCTAGACCTGGCAAATAAAAAAAGAACTCAGACACATGTTATTCCATGCTCTTTTCCCCTTCTGGCTGCAGAAATAGATACAACTCCCAGCTGACCACAGAATCTAGCAGTTCAACAGGTAGCTCATAACTAGGAAAGAGAGCTCACCTACAGATCGGCTCATATCTCAGTGCTATTATATAAGAAAAAGTAAACCCTGTTGTATTTGAGCCTTTACGAATTTGGGGATTTCGTTTATAATAGCAATTAATGTTACCGGAAGTAAGGCAGCCACTTGCTACTTATTCTGGGGATGGTTTCTCACTTTTGTGAGAAATGCCTCCATTTCCTCATCTCGAAATTGGAGAGACTAGTACTTACGTCACAGGGTTGATGCAAGGTTTAAGTGTGTTATAAATGGGCGGATGTATACAAGGTACATAAAACCCCGCTTTGCAAATAGTGAACACAGAATGTTGTTTACTTTTTGCCATAGTTGTATCTTGTCTCCTGACTATTGTGTACATATTTTAGCCAGTAAGCAGTGTCTAGGAGACACGTGACCAGGCTGGATTCCTTGACTGGACTTCAGTTATCTTTAGAACACTAACTTCTTAAGGCTACAATTCATGGGGACTTTTTTTTTTTTTAAAGATCTTATCTATTTGATAGAGAACACAAGTAGGCAGAGAGACAGGCTGAGAGAGGATGGGAAGCAGGCTCCCTGCCAAGCAGAGAGCCCGATGCAGGGCTTGATCCCAGGACCCTGGGATCAGGACCTGAGCTGAAGGCATAGGCTTTAATACACCGAGCCACCCAGGTGCCCCCATGGGGAAATTTTTTGAAAGGACTATGTGTCTCCACTGAACTTCTGTGTATCATATGATTCAATGTATCACTCATTTTAAAAGAGCTTGGCAAGTTACTTTTTGGTTTTGTTTCTCGGTTTTACCTGGCAAAGTCAACTCTCTTGCTACCTTATACTGAAGATCCAGGAGTCCTGTGCCATGTATTGGAGGAAATCCTTAAATTGGAGGGGGATGGTCAATGTAAGTGTCCTAATTGAAACCTAATTCTGTTGTATATAGGCAACTATCCATCATCACGATTTTCTGGACAGTTGATGCAGATCAACAAATCACATGGGACTATCAAATAGTTTGACAGTATGTATATTAATATCTTCCTCTAAATATGTCCTTCTGGGTTGGATTAAAAAAGAATGCATAGATGGGTGAGCCTGGTGGTGGGTATTAAGGAGGGCATGTATTGCATGGAGCACTGGGTGTGGTATATAAACAATGAATCTTGGAACACTGAAAAAATAAAATTAAATTAAAAAAAAAAGAATGCATAGGTGCATATAGTGTGGATCCAGATGGGTGATTTATAATTTTATAGAATAGTAAATGCCTTGGAAACACACTTGATGGTTGTCCAAAGATAAAATGAAAAACTAGAAATCAGGTATTTTCTAGCTCAAAAAAGGAGAAAAATCTTTCCCATACTGGGAATACTGAAATTTAGTTGTGAATAATATGATTAAGCATTTCTTATGTACTTAAGGGTTATGAAAACACTGAGAGTCTAGTATTCTTGTTAAGGCACAAGATTCAGGATTGAATCCTGAATCTAGGATTCAATCCTAGGACTGATAACTTTTAAAATTGTTTTGATTGATTAGTCTTGTTCTTGAAGTGTTCTTCTTAGCAATTTTCATCAGAACTTTACATAGAAGAGAATAAATAATAAATAATAAACAAAAATACGGTATTTAACAATAACAGTACAATAAATAACTATTACTGATATTATGGGTAACACTTTGATGGTATTTTTTAAAAAGAAGAAATTATAGAAAAACAACAGGAAATTCATAGTTCATTTGCATCAAGATACAATGATGTCCTGAAATAATTCTCAGAGAAGGGCTGGAGTTCCAACACTTGCAGGTTACACAAGCAGATTTACCCTAAAGCTGATGAAGCTTGAATTTCAGAATTTGTTTACAAGAGCCCCCTTCAAGGTAGGCACAGTTACATATTTTTATAAAATTAGCAAATGTATAATGTTTAACTACAATTTTTTATGGTCTCTGTCTCTTGCCCCTTAAACTTGTCTTCTGTCTTATGTTTCCTTGTATTGATTGAAATAGGAGAGTGATCATGTACATTTTTGAAATCTAACTAAGAGGAAGCTGATTTGGGGAAATACTAAGTCCGGGTTCAGTAGCTATGTTTATTTGACTTCTGTCACTTCTATAAAAAAGTCATTAAGGTTTGAATAGGTCATTTTAACTGCAATTTGGGAAGATAAGGAATGTGAGAAATTACAGACTCCTAAGTTGGATACATGTAAAGGGAAGCTTTAAAGAAAGAGAAAGATCAGACAGAAAAATTAATGGAATATGAAACAAAAGTTGTAAAACTGAACAACAGAATCACTTGAAATAGACTGCATTGAGAAGAGAATTATAACAAAATAAATTTTAAATTATAACAAAGGTAGTAAACTATTAAAAGAAAATGACGGATCTAGGATTGAAGCATAAATTATTACAAATTATGAAGATAGGTAACTCATAAATATATTGGAAAAATTTATACTTTCGCGGATGTGTAGATAAAATAGTGACATCATGATAATGTACAACTCAAATTCAATCCTATAATAAGGATATCCATGAAAAACTTGTTAATGATATTGTCAGTTCAACAAATATTTAAGATGAGTCACTGCAAATCACCTTAAGACAAGAAAACTTAAAATGCCCTTAAATCTTATAAAGATCCTTGGTAGATATTTCTCCAAATTTGACAATAATCCTAAATATTTACATAAAATTACAATAATAATAAATATTGAAGCTTAAAGCCACTTTCCAAAACTTGAAATAATTAAAAATGTTTTAATTAATCGCATGACAGGAAAAATGAGTTGTCTTTCTAGAGCTAAATGGTACAAAACCATTGTTCCATGAAGTGGTGATCAAAGATGTAAGTTAAATGTGTCAGGAGGAGAAAAGAGGGATGTCAGAAGTTATAGAATCCAAACATAACTATTTTTATGTTGGTGGGATTTGCTAGATTTCCTTTCTTTGATTTGTAATTTTTATAATTAGTGTCTCCTTCTAAGTAAATATTATTTTTATATTTTGTCTTATCTTAATCATTTCATTTTCTTTCCTTAAAAAGGGTACCCCAAATTGTATAACTTTCAGGCACCCTAAAATCTGTATCTGACTACCATGTGATCTTGGACACTGTCTAATCTCTATGTCTCAGTTTCCTCATTTTTAAAATGTAAACAATAATAGTATCTATCTAGTAAGATAGTTATAAGGATTAATAGAAAAAAAGAGACTAATTGAGGTAATTATGTATAAAACATTGGGCATAGTACCTGGCTGATAGTAAGTACTCCATCAATGATAATGATTATTCTTACAATTAGTGTTAATTTACGGGGTCCCTGGGTGGCTCAGTTACTAAGCGTCTGCCTTCAGCTCAGGTCATGGTTCTGGGATCTAGCCCTGTATCCGGCTCCCCACTTAGTGAGGAGCCTGCTTCTCCTTCTCCCTCTGACTGCTGCTCCCCCCACTTATGCTCATGCTCTCTCTGTCAAATAAATAAATAAATAAAAACTTTAAAAAATAGTTTTAAATTAATAGCCAAAAAAGAATATCAGAACAAAATAATTGATATAGTGTCATCAATAATAATTTTGCATAATGTTTGTATTTGCTAGGAAATATTCTCTTGATCCAGAACCAATGCATTCATGTGTGTTTTTGTTTACAGTGGATATGACACTTTTCAAGAGGAAAGCGTTTTAATCTGTTTTAATTAAATGCATCACATGAACGTAGAAAATGTGAATTTACATTTTTATTTGTGATATAATATGTACTTAAATTTTGCATTTGAGATAATTAACATGAGCTTTAACTCCTTATTTGCTTTATATCTAGGGCAAGATTTTCAACCTCCCTGTTTCTCAGATTCTCCACCCTGAAAGGTAGACAAGAGCTCCTTACCTGGAAGGCGGCTGTATGCCATGCCCTCTTCTTCTCCACCACAGCATTCTAAATCTTTGCTCACAATCTGTCCACCACAGCACTGCTGGCCATAGCCATCATGAAGCCTCCCAGCACAGCAAATCTGGTTTCCTGAGGAGGAGTAAGGCATTCTGCCGCAGCAGGAGTCACCGATGCCAGTGGAAACCCGATTGTGCTGTTCATCTGGACAACATACTTCACCTGTCAATTTAGGACAATAACAATCATTGCATAGTTAAAAAAATATGCTTTGACTCACAATGAAATTTTATCAGTCATATTGCAGATGCCAACTGGTTGATGGAATTATTAGAAAGAATGCTGTCATTTTGGAGTTGCAAAATTTCAATACAACTTAAAAATTTTTGTATTAAAGATGTATAAACGTATCTACTCATATACACAGGTGGTAACTTAGAAGTAACGCTATGTTGCCTATTTCCTCTCTCACCCCTAAGAAATTTGTACATTAGGTCTGGTAACATGATTAAGTAACATTACAAAAAAGTTTGTCCACAAATACTTTTCTATCTATGTCATGTATTTTTTTGGAAAGTGGAGTGGATTCAGAAATTAACCTAAAAGTTGGATCCCTTAGATTATGTTTTTTTAACCAATTTATAATCATTTAAGCAAACAAAATACTTTCAATGTGAAGATCAATTAAAAGAGAGGAGATAAAAATACTATATTCAAGTCAGCACATCAGTACTTGCTGGGCTGTGGCAGACATTGAATTTCACTAATGTAGTTGCACCCACACGCTCCCTTTATATGATATTCCGGGAAACTTGAAACAAGAATGAGATAGTCTTTTGCCTAGTGCCATGGTATCAAAGTTTAAATTTTATAAATGTCAATAGGCAGCATTTGTGGGGGTAGGAAGATGCTTTAAAAGACAGAACAACTCTAAAGGACAAAAAAAATAAATAAATTTCATCTTTTAAGGATATCTTGGAAAGGGCTACTAACAACTTGGTGGATCTAAAATTAAAACTATACTTCTCCTCTCTAGCTCATGACCTAACTCTCAGTTGACCTCCTTTCTGAACCCTTGGACCCTGACTCTCTCTTCCCTCTTGCCTCACTCTTCTTTTTTCTGTGTCTTCAACAGATCCTCTTCTCTTCACTTCACCCTTTAAAATGTATCTTTCTCCCTGGACAATATTCCTTCTTTTTATCTTATAAGGTCTATAAGTATACTGACCAACCTCTGACAGGTCTTAAAGCTCTAAACCATGGTCCAGATAAGATTTACATAATCTAGTTAATGACTTGCCAAACCTTAAGAAAAGGAAAACTCAAATTCACTAAAAAAAAAATTAGGATTCCCTTAGGAACTTATGGTCCTGGGCTTCCTGATCTTTATCAATTAGTTTATCTATGTGTGAGGTCGAAATATTCTAAAGCTTGGTTAGTAAAAACAAGATGAATTGCTTACCAAAATGATATTAAAAATATGGGGTAATATTTATCTATGGATACATATGTAAATAATATAAAAAATAGGAACAAGAATGCCTAGCAGGTATCCTTGAAGTCTTTCTTATCCATATTCATTGGTCAAAAATCCATTCTAGTAGATGAAATGTACAAATTACTAGAAATACACAACCTAAAAGACTGAATCATGAAGAAATAGAAATTTTGAATAGACCTATAACTATTAACAAGATTGAATCACTTATTAGAAACCTCCCAACAAAGAAAAACTCTAGACCAGATGGTTTCACTGGTGAATTTTACCAAACATTTAAAAAATTGATGCTAATCCTTCTCAAACTCTTCTAAGAAACTGAAGAGGAATAAATACTTCTTAACAAAATTTATGAGGTCAGCTTTGCCCTGATACCAAAACCAGACAAGACAATTTAAGAAAAAACAAAGCAAAAACTACAGACCAATATCCCTTATGAAAATTAATGTAAAAATCCTAACAAAATGCTAGCAAACTGAATTAAAGAGAATATTTAAATGATTATCCAACATAACCAAGTGGAATTTATTCCTGGAAAGAATGCAAAGATGGTTCAGTACATGAAAGTCAGGGTGATATACCATATTAACAGAATGAATAAAGAAAAACACAAGATTACCTCAAATGACGTAGCAAAAACACTTGACAAAATTCAACACTATTCTATTATAAAAACATTAAATAAACTAGGTATAGAAGGAAACTACCACAACACAAAACAGAGCATATATGAAAAACCCACAGCTAACATTATAATCAACAGTAAAGTTTTTCTCCTAAGATCAGGAAGACAAGGCTGTCAGCTTTTGCCACTTCTATTCAACATAATATTGGGACTTATAGCCAGAGCAATTAGACAAGAAAAAGAAATTAGGAACATCCTAACCAAAAAGGAAGGAGTAAAATTATCTCTGTTTATAGCAATGCAATTTTATATGTAGAAAACCCTAAAGATTCCACAAGAAACCTGTTAAGACTAATAAAAGAATTCAACAATTTGCAGGATATAAAACCAGCACGTAAAAATTAGTGTTTCTATACACTAAACATGAACAATCTGAAGAGGAAATTTTTTATAAAAAGTAATTCCATTTACAATAGTTTAAAAAATACTTAAGAATAAGCTTAACCAAGAAGGTGGAAGACTTGAACACTGAAAACTACAAAATGTTGATGAAAGAAATTAAAAAAGACACAAATAAATTTGACATCCCATGTTCATGGATCAGAAGATGATACTGTTAAGATGTCAGTACTACCCAAAGTGATCTACAGATTCAATGCAATCTCTATCAAAATCCCAACAATATTTTTTGCATAAATAGAAAGTCTATCCCCAAGTTGCAATGGAATCTCAAGGACCCCAAATAGCCAAAACAATTTTGAAAAAGAACAAAGTTGGAGGTCTCACACTTCCTCATTTCAAAACTTACTATAAAGATACAATCAATGCTACAAAGATACAATTAATAATCAAAATGGTGGGGGCACCTGGGCGGCTCAGTGGGTTAAAGCCTCTGCTTTCGGCTCAGGTCATGATCCCAGGGTCCTGGGATCGAGCCCCGCATTGGGCTCTCTGCTAGGCAGGGAGCCTGCTTCTCTGCCTCTCTCTCTGCCTACTTGTGATCTCTCTCTCTGTGTCAAATAAATAAATAAAATCTTAAAAAAAATAATCAAAATGGTGTGGTCCTTGTACAAAGACAGACATATAGACTGACGGAATAGAATAGAGAGCCTAGAAATGAAACTACAAAAATAACCAAATAATTTTCAACAAGGGTGTCAAGACCATTCAATGATGAAAGGACTATCTTTTCAACAAATGGTCCTTGGAAAAATAAATATACACATGCAAAAGAATGAAGTTGAACCCTTACCTTATATCATGTACAAAAATTAATTCAACATGGACCAAAGACCTGAATGTAAAGATAAAATTACAAAATTCTTAGAAGAAACATAAGGGGAAATCTTCAAGACATTGGACTTGGCAATAATTTATTGATTATGACATCAAAAGTACAAGGCAACAAAAGAAAAATAGATGTATTGCACCTCATCATAATTTAAAAGTGTTATGCATCAAAAGACATTACTGACTGTATAAAAAGGCAAACCATAGGAGAAAATATTTGTAAGTTATATAACTGATAAGGGACAAACACCCAACATTTCCAAAGAATTCCTGTGACTCAGCAACGAAAACACAAACAACCCATTAAAAAAAATGGCTAGAAGACTCATATAGATATTTCTCCAAAGAAGATGTACAGATGGCCACTAATCATATGGAAAGATGTTGAATATTTTTAATTATTAAGAAAATGCATATCAAAATCGCTATGAGATACTACTTCATAGTCAGAAAGAACAGCTATTATAAAATAAAGAAACAGAAAATAATATGTTACCAAGAAATTAGAGAAATTGGGTCTTCTGCATATAATAAACTTGCACATTATTGTGGGGAATATAATATAGTATAGCTTCTGTGAAAAACACTAAGGCAGTTCCTAAAAAAATTTCACACAGAATTTTATGATCCCGGAATTTCACTTCTGAGTATAAAGTTAAAAAAATATATGCAAAGCAGGACTCAAACAGGTATTTGTACACCAATGTTCATAGCAGTATTGTTCACAAAAGTCATAAGGTGGAAACAATCCAAATATTCATCAGTAGATGAATGGACAAAGAAAACGTGGTATATCCATACTATGGAATGTTATTCAGTCTGAAAGACAAAAGAAATTCTCACATGTTTTAGAATACAGATGAACCCTGAAAACATATTAAGTGTATGTGAGTGTATATGAAGTGTATATGAAGTACGCAGAGTAGTCAAATTTATAGAGACAGAAAATAGAATGGTCATTGTCAGGGGCCAGGGGCTAGGGACAACGGGGAGTTAATGTTTAATGGAAACAGAGTTTCAGTTTGGGAAGATAAAATGTTCTGGAAATGGTGGTGGTGGTGATTGCACAACCATGTGAATATACTCAGTGCTGCTGAAATATGCACCTAAAATGGTGAAAATTATAAATTTTGTTATGTATACTTTACTACAATAAAAAAGTCCAGATCTATAAACAGGAAACATAATTCCATGCCTAGTTTCAGAGACCGCTTAGCTACCATTAGGAATACTCTGTTCTCAATGGAAGTCAAGATTTCAATAATTCCTTGGAAATCAGAAGATAGGATAGTAGACAATGTCTTCTCTCTAAATTAGAAGAACTTGATGAGCACTTGGAAGATACTTTGGCTCATAAAAAAAGAAAAAATGGATCAAATTAATAGATTTTCAGATTAAGCAATTAAATAAAGAAAGAACAAGGACATATCCATGTCTAGTCTACACAAAGATGAATGTCAATTTGTAAGGAAAAGGGACACTGGAAGAACATTTGCTCTACTTTAGCTAGAAAGAATCAAAAAAGGAAAAAGACAAACACTGGCTGGCATAAGAACCTCTTTCTGTGAAAGCAGCTGTTCTGGTCAATCCATAACTGCCTTTGCCACACAAAAAAGGAACTTTTCATGCAGTGGTAGAAACTGAAGTTTTCATATCTAATTGATATTGGGGTTACACTATTATAAATTCTACTATGTTTCTATCATTCCTTCCTAGGAATAACCTGTCTCAGAGGTAGACATTTCAAATACATTCCAGACTCTCCCTTTGTCTTTGTCTTCTCTTTAATCAACATACTTTTCTGCTAACTTTGTATTTTTTCCACTCTGGTGCATTTGATGGGAGGAGATCTGCTTTGTTAATAGGATGCTAGTACTAAATGTGTATACATAAGTCTGTTTCTTGAACTCCCACCAGAATCCTCAGCCTATAATTTGATGATGGCACAGGCTAACTACCTAATTCCTGATGACTTCATGATCTACATCTCAGACCTTGAATCTGTCTTCAACAGTCACTGGGGCAAGGACAGTTTAGATATGGGATTCATAGAAGAGGCTAAACCCTTAAAGGTCTCTATAAATCTGACTATGTCCTTCTTGAAACTGGCTAAAAATTCACTAAAAAACAAATGGTGGTTGTTGAAGAAAATCAGGTCCATTGTACCCACATAACTCCAGAAAAGACTTCTTATTCCCTATTGTAATCCTTATAATATCTTATTCATTCCATCCAAAAAATAAATCACTTGTATACTACTTTGCCCAAGATTTAAGGGCCATTAACAAAATTGTGCTTCCTCACTTCCCATAGTTCCCAACCTAATACCATCCTCTCTCCAGTCCCTGAGACAGTTGCTTAGAGTAATAGATCCATGGGTAGCAGGTTTTCATATATTCTTGCACTCACACTCCCAGTATCTTTTTTTATTCACTTGGGATAATTATGCCCCAAGAGTTTACAGAAATGCCACTTTAATTTTCATAATTATTTTACCATAGCATTAGAGTGATAAGCAGAATATGACCTCCCAGAGATGTCCATGTACTAATCTCTGGAATCTGTGAATATGCTATGTTAATGGCAAAAGGGGATTAAAACAGCCTGATGGAATTGAGCTTGATAATGCTATGTGAGAAAGGACTGACTACTATCGCAAGGCTGGAAGATGGTAGGAGGCCCCTAGGCAAGGAATGTGGGCAGCCTCTACAAGTTGGAAAAGGATTCTTTAAGGCAGTCTGGCTTGATACACTATTTCTGACCCACTGAGACCCATTTAGAACTTCTGACCATGAGAAATGTCAGGTAATAAAATTGTGTTGTTTTAAGCCACCACGTTTCTGGTAATTTGTTACAGGAGCCCTAGGAAACTAATACACTAAAGATACTTGGGTTCCGCTTTAAAACACCACTCTTACACAATGTGTGGATGATCTTCCGTTATGTTCCTGTGAAAGCTTGACAAATTGATTCTCTGTATTTGTTGACAGTGGTAGCACGGAAATGACATAGTTTCCAGGCATCTGTGTTTTCAAAACAAAGCGCATTTCCTAGGGTCTGGATTTGAAACTGTGAGGTCATGCAAAATAGAAAGTCTCTTTCTCTTTAAAGGTTGGAAGCTATTTGTGACTTCCCTAGTCAATTGCTGAAAGCCAGCTTAGATAAAGGATTGCTTGGTCTCTTAGAATCAACAAGAATCAATGAGGATTCCTGGGCTCATAGGATCTCAATGTCCATTAGACATTTGATTCTTAGCTTTTATGAACTGGTTGCCCTTTAACAGAATTGGATGAAAATGGACACACCTGAGTCTTTGCTCTAGAATAATTCATAAGAGACTATCTCTTGTCACCTACAGGGTGCCTCTTAACCTCATGTACTCTAATGCTCCCCAATTGTTATCAACCTTTCCTTCTATTTGCACATGAAAGCTTTGGGGGTTCTAATTCCAGAAGTCAGAGAAATCAGAGACGTAAATTTCCCACTAATATTACTTAGTTTAAATAACCTAATGAAGGTCAAACAACGAATAAGTGAAAGAAATGAGATGTGAAACCAGGAAGTTTGACTCCAAAGTCTGTCATTTTTATCCACTAGTTACTCAGCATCAAACCAGCAAACCCCTATACGGAATTTTCTTTTATTAGAATATGATCATATACTTTATTACCTGAAATAACGACCTTAGTCTCTAACTGGGACATTTTTGCTTGCTTTCTTTAAATAGGAATCTTCAATGTAATTTTAATGGAGATAAATTTTCTTTCTTTCTGCTCTACCAACACGCCAGAAAAGCATATTAAATTACATGTATGAAGTCATCACATTATTATATAATACAGTATCTCTAATGGATCAATTTAATTTTTAATCATACAAATTTCAATCTCCACTAACAGAGTGACTTGATCTTGTTCCTATGTCTTATTTTTCCTATTTATAGAATAGAAATAGAATTCTAAGGCATATGACTTCAACATTTTTTTTTAAGATTTTATTTATTTATTTATTTATTTATTTATTTATTTATTTGACAGAGATCACAAGTAGGCAGAGAGGCAGGCAGAGAGAGCGGGGCGCAGGCTCCCTGCTGAGCAGAGAGCCTGATGCGGGGCTCGATCCCAGGACCCTGGGATCATGACCTGAACGAAGGCAGAGGCTTTAACCCACTGAGCCACCCAGGCGCCCCTCAACACTTTTTTTATTAAAAAAAATCACCCATTTAAAATTGACCTATTGGGGTGATGCATAATTCTATGAATTTTAACATAAAGATACAATTAGGATACAGATGAGTTTCATCAGCCCCCAAAACTCCATACTATTCTTTCAGTCACGCGCTCCTCTCACCCATCACCATTGGCAACCACCAATTTGTTCCCCATGGCCACAGCTTGTCCTTTCACTGTCATATAAATGGAATCTCCCAGGACATAATTTTGAGCCTGGCTTCTTCCTTTTCCTTTCCCTTTCCTTTCTTTTCTCTTCTCTTCTCTTTTTCCTTTCTTTTCTTTTCCTTTCCTTTCCTTTCCTTTCCCTCTCTTTCTTCTTTCTTTCTTTTTCTTTCTTTCGTTCGTCCGTCCTTCCTTCCTTCCTTCCTCCCTCCCTTCTTCCCTCCCTCCCTCCCTTTCTTTCTTTCTTTCTTCTTTTTTTCTTTCTCTTTCTTTTTCTTTCTTTCTTCCTTTCTTTCTCTTTCTTTCTTTTAGATTTTATTTATCATTTGACAGAGTGAGAGCACAAGCAGGGGTAGCAGCAGAGGAAGTGGGAGAAGCAGGCTGTCCACTGAGCAGGGAGCCTCATGTCTGGCTTGATCTCAGGACCCCGGGGTTATGACCTGAGCTGAAGGCAGATGCTTACTGGACTGAGCCACCCAGGAGCCCCAAGACTGGCTCCTTTCACTCAGCATAGTATCTTTCTGGTATTTATTAGTAGTTTGTTCCTTTTGATTCCTGGATAGTATTCCTTTGTGTGGATACACCACAGTTTGTTCCTTTACCCACTGAGGGACATTTGAACTATTTCTGGTTTTGGGCAATTATGAGTAGAACTGCTATAAACACTTGTGAGCAGGTTTTTGTGTAAACACACGTTTTCATTTCTCTAGGGAAATTACCGAGGAGTGGGTCAGGGCATAATCAGATTTCTCTCAACGTACGAAATCCTGGAATGTAGGGGACAGTTGGCTTAGTTGACAGTCTTTAAAAGGACCTTTTTTTTTTTTTTTTTTTTAAAGATTTTACTTATTTGTCAGAGAGAGAGAGAGAGCAGAAGCAGGGGGAGCAGCAGGCAGAGGGAAAAGCAGGGTTTCACTGAGCAAGAAGCCCAATATAGGACTCCATCCCAGGACATGGGATCATGTGGGATCATGATTTGAGCCCAAAGCAGATGCTTAATAGATTGAGCCATCCAGGCATCCCTTTTCTTCCTTCCTTCCTCCCTTCCTCTTCCTTCCTTCCTTCCTTCCTTCCTTCCTTCCTTCCTTCCTTCCTTCCTTCTTTCTTTCTTCTTTCTTTCTTTCTCTATCCTTCCTTCCTTCTTTTCTTCCTTTCTTCCTTCCTAAGGAATTTACTTATTTATTTGTCAAAGAGAGAGAGTGAAAGGATCCTAAAACATGGTTTGCATAAGCAGAAGGAAATTCTAATTTTTTCTTCTACTAGAGGCCAAAAAAGGACGAAAGACCTTATTGTGAACAGTAAAGTTACTGTACTTGTTACATTCCTCTGGGTAAAAGGATTTTGAAATTTGGTCTCAAATGTGGGTGCCATATTTTTTAAATCTCCACAGCCAGAGAGCAGTGTATCTTCTTGGCAAACTTTAACATAACAAACCGCATGGTAGAGGGGCAGCATAGTTAGCTAAATATCATTTAGGACAACTGTGGGTTTAGAAGAAACATAGTGTGTGTGTGTGTGTGGTGGGGGGGGGATATATATATTGGGGAAAGCCAACATTTTTTAAAGCCAGTTTTGAGGATAGCAAATATTAATTAGTTTAGATATTTTCTTATTCAGTCACTGACAGAAGAAAATGCTTTATAAAAAGAGATGTGGATTATATCAATGAGAACCAAAACTGATCCTTTTTCCCTCAAAAAAGGTCTATTAGATGTAAGATACAAGGATCAGTCACCTTCTCATTAACCTCTCAAAATGAATCTATTCCACGACAGGCCTGAAAATGTTTTCTCTCTAAAAGCTACATTGCAGTCTTCACAGTTAATTGTTATTCTTATCAAAGAATGACCCACATTAACATTTAGCTTGAGGTCATTAGCATATTTATAAAAAAAGGGGAGTGGAATAAGCATTCTTTCCTCTGCCACTCTTTGTTGTAGAGTGCTATAAAGGAAAGTTGTGAGAAAAATACGAAGTAAATATTATTAACTAATATTTCAGACTTATCTATAAATATCAAAATGCCTATATCCATCTTAGCCTGGAACTGACAGAATACCGATTGAATTTTAATTGCATTTAGATACAAGATGGTTTGGGGTCACTATGCTTTCTTTCTTGATGTAAACAGTGTTAAAGTAGTTAACAAAGACCATTGGCTGAGGATAGAGGTCACAGTATAATCTCTTCATTTAGGTACACTGAGATTAATGATTGCAGCAAAACACTCTCTTTGATGATCCCATGAGATTGCATTTTTTTTTCCTTGACACTACGGTAGGCATTCTAATACTGTGAAAAATGAACTACTTAAAAGGAATCCAGATATGGACGATGCGCAACAGTTTGGAAGTTATTGAAATGTTTGAGGTTTGAATGAGCATGTATCATATACAGATCATGAAGGTTTTGAAAACTCTTGCTTCAAAAATTACTTATTAAAAAGTTTTGTATAATGTCAATAAATGACTTTTGGACTTTCACGGCTTATTTTATCTTAAGGAAAAAAGAGTTAAGTTTATTTGAATTTTTTTTTTTTTTTTTTTTTTTTTTTTAAGAAAGAGGGAGAGACTACAAGGTCAGGGAGGGGCCCAGGAAGCAGGAGAGAGTCTTAAGCAGGCTCCAGTGCTGAGCATGGAGCCCAACGCAGGGCCTGATCCTACAACCTTGAGATCATAACCTGAGCCAAAACCAAGAGTCAAGACGCTCAACTGACTGAGCCATCCAGGAACCTCGGAATTTTTTCTTTTAATTAGACTGTTTTCTTAGCTTGCAATCTGACACTTGTGTTAGGATTGAGAAGGGTGAAATGCAAATCTAAGAGTTAGCAGACATGATGGATACAACCAATGATTTTTCATCAATGTTAAGGGACAGAGAATATTTTCTCAGTTTCAACAGTTCACTGCAAATCATAATATCAAAAATTTTCATGAGACTTGGTAATAAAACCACTATTATTTAGTTCTATGTTAGAATTAGAGAAAAGCCTGGTATGGTCCATTAGTCTAAACAACAGGAAAGAAAACAACAGAACATGCCCATCTCATCTATTTAATTATATTTTTCAGGGCAACTTTTTGCAGGGGAAAGAATATAGGAAATGTAGTAGAAAATTCCCAAAGTGTAAACTATTTTGAGAGAGTAAAGCATTTGGCAGAGTTTGATTAGTTGTTAACACGATAATTTCAGGATAAAGAAGTTATCCTTTTCTACAAAATCCTTATTTCCAACACCATTGTTTTTTCTCACTTGGAAAATCTAGTTGATTAGGAGTTACTTAATTATGAAAGTATTTTTGCAAAAGAATAAGAACAGCATTGCTATAAAGACAGATTTGTCTATTAGTATTAAGGAAAAATTATGAAGATTAGAGAGTCTCTGCCTTGAATAAACTTGCATATATTTAATGACCTTACCTTCCGTTTTTGCTCTAGTATTTTTACAAAAGAGATTTCTCTCTCACATACCTTGGATACACATATTTATGCCAAACACAAAGGTACACTGAACAATAACCTGAATTAACTGGATGTTTAACATAAATTCCTAGTTAAACTAGGTATCCCGAAGCATTCAGCTTTTCTTGGACATCTTCTCTTTATCTCATATCTGTTTTCTTTGCTTCTGAAGACATAGGCATTAAACTTAGGTGGTAGGAAAAAAAAAATCTGTATTGTCAATGGCTTTCTCAGGATAAATAGTAACTGTCAGTGGCAGTAATGAAGAGGTTTAGAAGTCTGAAATAGTCACTTTAAAAACTATGTTAACATATATTAACATATTTTGGTTTATAAGAATAAATATTTGACTTTTTCTTTTTCCCCCATTGTTTTGCTTCTTCGAGTCCACAGATGAGTGAAATCTATGGTATTTGTCTCTCTCTGACTTATTTTGCCTAGCATTATACTCTCTAGCTCTATCCACTGTGTTGCAAATAACAAGATTTTATTCTTTTTGATGGCTAAGTAATAATCCACATACCACATCTTCTTTATCTGTTCATCAGTCAATGGACATATGGGCTCTTTCCATAACTGGCTATAGTTGATAATGCTGTTATAAACATCAGGGTGCATAGATCCTTAACTATAGAAAACAAACTGGAGGGTTTGCTGGAAGGGAGGTCGGGGGGAGCATGGGTTAAATGGGTGGTGGGTATTGTATGAGTACCAAGTACATACAAGTGACGAGTCACTAAATTCTACATCTGAAACTAATATTACACAGTATGTTAACGAATTGGAATTTAAATAAAAACTTGGAAAAAATAATAAAGTAAATAACAGATTCAAAAAAAAAGGAGTAAGCCGAGTTGAGCATGGATTTTGGAAAGACATGCGTAGATCTGCCCATCAGCTCTTCCACTCCCACCTCTCCGAATCTGGCTATGTTATCAATCCTTCCTGAATCTGTTTCCTTATTTATAAACTTTAGATAAAATACCAATATCCTACAGTTGTGGACAGTATATAAGGTGTCATATGTAAAACCTTTAAATACAGAGCCTGCCAGAGACTTTGTGTTTTATAAATACTAAATGTTATCATCTTTATTCTCAATTGTATAAGTTTTGTGTAGTTGAAATGTGGACAGTGCACATTTGGTCACTCATAACAAGAAAGAAAATGGGGGTGCGAGGAGGGAAAAATCTCTCTTTGCTATTCTTCGCAGCGACCTTCCTTCTGCCCTACCACAGACAGTGGACTAGTCTCCGATAAATGGAATTTGTGTTTTAATCCATCCAGGGACAATGCATGTATAGTCCAGAATAGAAATGGAGGAAATGAAGCCATGGGGTGGAACACTTAGAAATTCACAGAATTTATGGTGAAAATGCTTAGCCATGGGAAGAAATAAAGTAAAAAATAAAGGGAGTTACCAGGTCTTGATAAGTTTCCTTATGTGGCAGATACCATAAGTCCCTTGTATTCCTTCTCTTTTAGAACCTACCTAGTCTTGCTTAGACTTCAACAAAGCTGAAAGAAGAAATGATATTTAAAAGCAGGCGGCTGGTTATGTGTTAGTCATTCAATTTTTGTTGAGGAGGTGCTTGAAATAGTTGATGGGCATGAGTCATGGGTTGGCTTTTTCAGGTTCCCAGACTACTGATGTAAGGGCCAAGGGCAGCCACCCAAGATGGCCCACTCTGGCATGAAGATTTTTTTAAGCTAAAGGCAATCGAGACCATGAAGGCTGAAGAGAAACTTTTGCCCCTCCCTTAAATACATAGAAGAATCCAAATTGGCTATCTTTCCCAGAATAAGGATTATTAGCAGAGATAAATTTCATCTGAGTGACCCATCTGTATGGCAGGGCGAACAACTAATTACCAAACATCTGCTTTTCTTCTTGTTGCTCTGTGAAATACATTCCTTTCCTCTGATGTCCCAGGTCCCTACCCCCTCCCCCTTAGTTCAGAATGACACATAGACCTCATTTTGCCTGACTGTCCTCACCGTCTTTGGAATTTCATTGTTTGTGTGGATTCCTGGTAGGCACATTATTAAATCTGATTTTCTCCTGTTAATCAGTTCTCTGTCAATTTGGTTTTAGTCCAGCTAGAAGGTGCTTGAAGAGGACAGGAATTCTTGCTCTCCAACACTGAGCACACTTGGAAATGATCCTCACCTGGTAGAATTCTAGTGTAATACCCAGAGCAGCAGTGGTGATCTGTTTGAGCCTCTTGTATTCGGCCGCCACAACAAACTGCAGTTGAATTCAAAACGAATGGGATATATTTCTCTTCACAGCACTGGTGCCCAGGCTGGGGGTCGTAGAGAACTCCATTACAGCAAACCTGAAGGTGGGAATTGGAGTTAAAGAAATATCAGTTTAATTAAAAGTACTAGACCGTCATATCTCATGTGATACAATTATACTCTAGTCGCCCTTGACCTGAGACCAAATGTAGTATATTAATGATAAAAATTCAAAAGTTTGAAAAATGCATTTTCCCAGTATCATTTAAATTTTATATATGCTATGATACAATGTAGCTTTTTTAGACTTCAAGCATGTTTTGTGCTCTGTTATTACACTCTATAAATATGAATTCTCTTTTGAATGTCAGTGCTCCCAATGTAAAGAGGATTTAGAATTATAAGTGAAAAATTGTCTTCATATTTCTGTTTTAATTTTAATCAGTGTTTAATTTGAAAACACATTTATGGAAACCTCTCATCGATCTTTCCTTTTTTTTAAATAAATAGCCTTTTCCTTATAATTTATATGATCACTTATTTACAAACTCAATTTTCAGACAGGGTAATCTCAACAGACTCTAACATTTACATCTATATATATATATATATATACACACACACACACACACACGTACACACACACACATATATATGACATATACATATATATATGTATATGTCATAGGCCACCATATTAAAAAAAGAAATTTATATGGAAATTAATTTTGAAAAGCCCTTTTAATGATGTGTCTTTTTCCAGGAGCTGTGAAGAAATTATGTGCTTGAACAATCAAATAATTATTTGCATGCTCACTTGAGGTCTGAGAGACTGACATTCTGTATATATAACAAATCAAATGCTAAATAGTTGCTGAAATGTAGCCTCAGAACCTACACTTGGCATAAGTCACGTAAATTAGATAGAAGCTTCCTGTGGCAGGCAAAATCAACCACTATTTAGAGGTGTTTCTCTTTTTCCATTTTGCACATTGCTATTTCTAGCTTGCACCAACTCGTGAATCAAGCTCAATATAAAGCAGCAGAACGCGGGCTAAGTCTTCAAACACCACTAGTGTAGTACTTCATTCATTTTTCAAAAATTATCAAAGAACAAAGAAATAGGGCTCTTAAATTCAAAGTTTATCCCCTCAGGTAGCCATGCTAAATCAACTGTGATAAATTTCCTTTTCTGTATTTAGTTATTAGCAGTGAGGATTCAGAATTTGTCTCATGCCAGAGATAAACTGGGTGATCCTTCTCTTTGATGCCATACTCTGTGTGAAAAGTAAATTTGAAATTATGTCCCATGTTTAAGCCTTAAGCAAAAAAGTGTCATTTTTCTTGTGGAATCTTCACTGGAATGTTTATTTAGTGTTGGTGCATTAGAACTGGTTCACTCCCATCTTTCCACTGCCATTCTCAGGCTCCTTTAGCCACATGAAACTTGTGAATTTTTTCTAGTGCCCTTTGGTTCAGATCATTGGTGGGTCTCCAAAGTGATATGCTCAAGCAATTATTTCTCTTGGGAGGTCTCCACATAAACAGAATTATTTCTTAATTTCTAATTCAAGTTTCAAGTTAGCTGTCTCAGAAAACATAAACGGAAATTTCAATAACTTGAGTTGATAAATGTGTACCTAATATCTGAATAGCCTTTTCCTTGTTCTATAGTTTTCCTAAAGAAAGTCTATAGTGTAGTGATTCTCAAAATACAGTTCCTGGAACAGATGCAAAGGCATCACCTGGGGACATGTTAGAAATACAAATTTTCACACTCCACCTAAAATTTACCAAATTTGAGTTTCTGGGGGTGGGACCTGCAATCCATGTTTTAACAAGCCTTCCAGGTCTGATGTTCACTGGGGTTTGAATACATGGTAAATTTTGCATATGTATTTCTAGTCCTCCTGATATTGTGGTGATTTAGCCTAAAAATTCTTAGTCTCTTTTCTGTCTCTTTCCAACTTCTCACCCAAGAAATATATATTCATAGTTAACTCTAAACAGAAATTTACAAACGATTGCTTTCTCTTGAGATTTTAATTGACTTCCTTTATTCTCTTTAACTGTCAATACCTGTGTATGTCCTTAATCCTTAAAAAGAAAAATAAGCCTTTGCTTAATGCATCAAAGATTTCTTTCTTTCTCCCAGAGAACATTTTTTAATGGGCAAATTTATTCCAGAATTTTTCCCTTCAAAAATCCTGAATTTAATTTTATTTTATGGAGGTATGTTCATCAGATAGTGTACATTTAATGGCCTAAAATAATGTAAAACTTAGGCATAATGGCAATTCAGGAGCCTATGTACCAAAAAAAAAAAAAGTATAGATAGTAACTGCTAGATTTAAAACATTTCTTAGATGATAGCCACTGCTTGGCCAGTGTCAGCTGTAATAATTTGTATTTTGATCCATATTGCTTCAACCACTCACTTCCTTAATTACTGTGTCTTTTTGCAGTGAATCTTTTGAATTTAGTAACAGCTTTAGTACATTAAATGTGCGATGTTGTTGTTGACAAATAGGAACATTATTTCATTAGGTGAAATCCTACCTTCAAAGTAAGGATTCTCTGCATCATTTGTCAATAAAAGCCATTTGCAAACTCCTCTGTCTGGCTGTGTTATTGATCTGATTCCTAAACTGCAACTAATATGAACATTAATCTGCAAATGGCCATAATTTTAAAATATTTCTGCCAAACCATGGAAGGTCCTGCTCACATTTACTCATCAGTGTCGTGTAAACTAACAGCCAGTTGTAGCTGAATGGATTTGTTGCAAGGAAAATTCAAGTCATTCAATCAAATACAAATTCGGGAGTTCCTTGCCATTTCAATAAACTAATATTTCCTGTGAAGATGATAAAAAATGAGAAGGCTAAGATGTTCATGAGGATGAAGGGTTTTTATAAGCATTTTTCTTTTCCTTGGGGTCTTCCTGATAGACTAGTGGAAAAATTGATTATGACATATCATGCTTTAAGAAGCAAGTGATTTCACCAGGAGTGTTTAGTGAGAAAAACGTATTTCACTGACTCATATGAAAAGATATACCTTAGATTCAGGAGAATAGCACCTATGTCCACAGATGGTTTTAGGTTTTTGACACTTCACTGCCTTGCAGAGCTTGCCCCTGTGGTCCTTTCTTAAATTCTGGGTTTTAGGGCATGAAAGCCATGTTTTACGTAAGACATCATATCCGAGAATGATACCATTTGGCTTCCCTGGAGACATCCAATCAACTTGAAGGGATCTGTAATGGATAGAATAATCAATACTTCTGAAAAGATAACATTTAACATCACTGCTCTCAGCCTCATGTACTTTCAGTTAATCTCCCAGACTGGTCAAAAGGTCCATTTTGTCACCAACTTCTTAATTAAGAAGCTGAAGCAAAAGAATATATACAACTACCATACAATATGTTTAGAGAATCAGTGAAAACCATGTAAGCTTTTGGGAGGATAACACATGACAAGAGTCCAGTGATCTCCCACTTTAAACCACAGAGTCAGGAGAGTACCACTGTTTTGGTTAATCAGGAAAACCAACAGGAAAATTTGGTTGGACAAGGAAAAGTAAGACACAGGTAATATGAAAAAGTGGTAAATAAGGTGGAAATTAGAACATGTTACAGATCTCATCTATACTTAAAATCACCATCTCCTTTGCCTTCCTTTCCCAGCTCACACATAGCTGTTCATAGATTTGTAGCTAGAAAACCACAGTGGGGGTCTCTGAAGGTTCCTAGGCAACTCCAGCTTTCTTGACACAGCCATCAACTGCCCCTTTTCCCTTTCTGCTAAACATGATGTCTCCAACTTCAGCAATCAACTTGCAGCCACTTGAGAAAGTTCATCAGAATGTCCAAGAGAGGCACCATGATATTTGGTACAGGTGAACCAATACCAGCCACAATTTATAATCTCTGGAACTATTTACTTAAGCCTCTGTTGTTGGGTGTCTTTTTACTTGCAGCCAATATAAATGTGCAAATTGGCAAAATCTTATTATCAGTGGATAAACTTACCAACTGGTAAAAAAAAAATCAATAAATTTATTATTTATAAATTATATCATGATAAACTAAATATAATATCCTTCCAAATATACTTCACTTAGACATATCTTGATATTTGACTAGTATAAACAGATAATAATAATTTTTAAAAGATTATTTATTTATTTATTTGAGACAGAGAGAAAGAGCATATGAGCATGAGGCGGGGGGGCGGAGAGGAGAGTGAAAGGGAGAAGCAGCTCCTCAGTGAGCAGGAAGACCTACATGGGGCTGGATCACAGGCCCCTGAGATCATGACCCAAACTGAAGGCAGAAGCTTAACCTACTGAGCCACCCAGGAGCCCCTCTAATAATTCTTTAAATATCATAGTTGGACATGTTTTGTGGCAAGAAATATAGAAATTGGGAATTCCCATAACAAATATGTTTACATCATTGTATTCTACGGGATGCCTGATTCTTAAAAGTAGAGGAACAATTTCATTCTAAATATAAGTATACTATTCTGGGGGGAGGTTGGTATACAATAAGGGCATAGTATTCAGCTAAAACTTTATTGCAGTCTCAATGATCTATTAATATTTCTTTTGTTGAAATAAATGAAATCATAACATTAAGCTGTCCACTAGGAATCAACTCTGAATAAGATGATTTGCTCTCATGTTAATGTTATAGAACTTTAATTTTGCAGTTAGGACTACTTGCCAGAATGATACAGCCTAGATGACTCACCATACTATCTTTAGCATTTTTAAAATAAGCTCTATAAGCAGAATAGTTAAAAATTTTAATAAAGTCGCAGAGATTTGGATATGACATATTCTTGAAATTTATTTAGCATGGCAAAGGAAGCCTTCCTATTTTACATGGAAATGTAAAATAATAATTACTTTTATTCTCATTATTTTCAAAAAAAAGGGTAGAACTTTGACATTCAAGATTAATTCTATTTTTATCATTCTAAAATTTCCAACTATAACAATTAACCAATTACAAACAGTTATCAGGCACTTTTACATAGAAAACTTTCCAGTTGGTACTTTGGAAGAGAGCAAGCACACATAAGCTTAGTCCCTATACTTTAAAGTTCTTACAATAAAAATCTTACAATAACTTATGTGACCACTTTTCTGCCATTGTGTTAAGTGGTATTTTTCTTATACCTTTCATTTTAAGAAGAAATGTGTCTTTACAGGCAAAATTACTGGACCCTATCAGAATTCCA
This sequence comes from Lontra canadensis, assembly GCF_010015895.1. Lineage (NCBI taxonomy): Eukaryota > Metazoa > Chordata > Mammalia > Carnivora > Mustelidae > Lontra > Lontra canadensis. The sequence continues at coordinate 8,327,895 of NW_022631040.1, forward strand.
AGTGACATCACATATTAGGAATTCAATTAAGCCCAAACATTTACATTAAAAAGCAGCAGTCAAGATAAACCTTGACATTTTAATAGACTGCTAAAAAAAAAAAAAAGAAAATCATTATTTCATTTTCTTGGGTGTACAAACATAACACATTCACTAATAAGACTCTGTAGATAGGAAATTAATGTCACCTACAAGAGAACAGTTTCATAGGTGACTTGTATGTCACCATTATTATTCTAAGGTCTTTATCCAACTTTCAAAATTAATTCCACATTTTCCAGATACCTCTTTTGTATTCACTGCATAATCAACCATAGGAAAGACTACATTTAAGTGACATTCAAGGGTCTGACTTTTCTACAAAAGCCAGTGAATTAGTAAAGTCTAGAAAACACCATGTAGAATACCACACCATTGTAACTTCTTCTTCTAGCAGAAAATAAGTGTGGAGTGAGACTACTTATATTTTTAGTGATAACATGAACAGTTTTGCTTTTGAGGATCTGAATCAGGTACAAGAAGATAAATGATCAAAGAAGAGTAACAAGTTTAACACCTATACTACACCTCTCATTAGAACCAAAGAAAATGACACGGAAAAACCTTTGGTTGCTGATTTGAAATGAAAGACATCTCTGAGAAATATGCACCACTATTATCTGGATTGATGGTTTCATTCCTTTAATGTTTAAGAGTAAAGTAGAAGAAACATTCTTATACCATAGGCATGAACATTAAATATCAGGGAAACAAACTGAGGCTTTTTGGTATAGATTAGTAAAGGCTGTATGCTCATGCAGAAAAATCAACCAACTGTAAGTCCTTGAATGGATTTTTTAGGTAGATTTGTTCATAAAGTCATGATTGGACTTTAACTCCAGAACACTAGGGACTAAAATTAAGCTACCTTAATAAAGTTTCGGATGAAAACCATTATATCTACACATATTTTGATACATGGATTCATTGATACTGTTCAGACATTTTAGTTGGAGTTATTATTTTTTTTAATTACATCACGTTGTTAGTAGATCTACTATTCTACTTCTGTTACTACTATATACTACTGTGGCCACCACCACAATAATCACCACTTTCAATTCTTAATTTGGGAAGTACAAAATAACATTGAGGATAGAAAGGAGTATGGAAAAAATCATTTCTTTATCACCCACCCTTATACAGATGAATATTAACATGTTACAGGTCAGACAGACTTTTTTATGAAGAATTAGGGTTTCCACTGGGACTCTTTAGCATTTTATTCTAATATTTTATTATCATTTTGTCAAAATGTTCTTGTTTGAGCCAAAGGAAAAAAAAATCTTCATATACTATGAGATATCAGTCTAGATTATGGATCTGGATTACCTGATCATGTTTACAAAGACTTTTTTCCCCTCTATTTAACTTGGTTATTTTTGTCAGTTATTTATGTAACACTTAAGGTCTTCCAGATTACGGCTATCGTAAATGATCAGGTAACTTTTAATATAGGATTAAATAAATGTTGTATGATGAAAATATTAACTCTCATCTCTCAAATCAAGTCATTGCATATTTAATTATCTACGAGAATATTTAACATAACTTGTAATAGCTAAAAAACCAAAAGACGAAATGTGAGTCCTTGGGTAATAGTTAATATAAAACACACATAAGCAAAGATCACCGTTTCTAGATTAAACAATGAGGATCTCATGGGACAAATGCCTGTGGACTTGAATTCAGGAATAAGGATGGGAAGGAAATGGCAGGAAAATCAACATAAGCAAAAGTCAAGGGTGGGAATCATCCTACATGTGTATGGAAGAGTAATGTGACCAACTTGAAAAATGAATAAGCTACATCTGGCAATAAAGGAGGGACATCTGAATAAAAGAAAAAAAGTTTATGGAGTCCCTCAGATACCATGTGGAGTTTGATAGCAAAGTGGTATGAACTGTGCAGTGTTGTCACTACCAGAAGATAAAGCCCCATTAGAATTAGTGACCTGACAGGTTAGAGACAGAAATGTCAGTGAGCTACATTAGTAACTCAAGGACAAAAGAATGTTGAATGGGATTTCCCTCCTGTATGGGATTTTGAACTACAGCCCCAAACAGGATGACAGATAATAAGTTCCTCCATTTACAAGTGGGAAGTATTTCACCTCTAAAGGGAACAGCAGGAGTCTACCAATTTCTGAAGATAAAACTGCTCTTTAACATTGGCCCATCACCCAGAATAACCAAAAATAAACAGAATTCTAAGAGAGTTTTAGAAACTCTCACTAAATATTTAGTGAATATTTATTAAATGCCTCCTATATGCTGGGCACTCTTCTATATTCTTCAGTGAACAAGACAGATGAAATCTTCCTTTTATACAAAACTTAAATTTTCCTTGGTTAAGAGGGACAGTAAAGAAACACATAATTATATCATATGTCAGGTGGGAGGTCTGAGAAGGCCTGGTTCTTCCAGGCAGAAATTTCAAAGAAGGGAAGAAGCAAGCCCAGGGGAGTTTCTGGGCAGAGGGAGCACGAGGTGTGAAGGCACAGAGACAGCAATGTGCTTGGCTTATTGAAGAGTCAGTAAATCTAACAGGACTGGACTGGACTGAGCAAGAGACAGAATGTTGGAAAATGAGATCATGTGGGTGTCGGGAGGCTGGAATGGGGGTTTGCTGATGGTGTAGGATTTTGCACAACACAGAAATAACTGGATTTGTTTTTGAGTGTGTTGGAAAGCCATCGGAGGTTTTTGAGGCAAGGAGCAAAAGAGGCATTATTTACTTAGTGAAGAGTGACATCAAATCCACCCCTTAAATTCTGTTAACACACGGGAAGCTGAAGAAGGCATTCCGAACACGTAACTTAGAGGAACCAGAAGCAGAGAAATAGGAAGCACTTGTTTCTCATGGTTGGTACTTACTGAGATACAGAAATGTCTAAATCTAATCTGTTGTTGTCCCAGGAGAATAGTAAGGAGTTCAGGAACAGCTTGACATGGAGCTTAACAGTCTATATAAGCAAAGAAAACGTGCTTTCCTTTAGAGAAAGATAAGAGAATCCTGATGGCTAGGTATTATCCAGAGCAGCTGCAGTGGAAAGATAAAATGAAGAGTACCACATAGCTCAGATCAGTGAGGTTCTCTTCAACCTTGCAACCTTGCAACTCACCTAGTCTTGAGCCAGCTTAAAGGTACACTGCTCGTGATGGCAGCCTTCTAGGAAGAGGAGACTCCAGCAAGAAGAGTCCTTGGGATGTCCTACTCTGTTGGCACCACAACAGATCAGTTACGGAGAGCAACCCTCATGTCTGGGAACTTGGATATGTGGAGATCCTCTCAGGACCTCTCAAGGGAAACGCGGTTGTCCAGGAAAGTGTCACCTGACACATGGAGGCCTTTGATGGTCACTCAGTGCTGTCAGTGAAATAATAACATTGACACACTAGATTAAAGGGGACAGGAAAGAAAGAGCAAGGAGAAGGGGATGGGCAAGGTGTGATCAAGCTGAGCCTGTGACATGGTAGAATCTTTGAACCAGACATGAGGTTAATATTTTGCTGAAGACAGAAAAGACTTTTTAACACTGGATCAAGAATCTTAATTACCAAAGTGAGACTCATAACTAAAAATAATACAAAAGCCATAAGAGGTTTCTGAGAGGCTTTCAAGACCTGAAGAGAGGACAACCAAAGGATTATGTTTAAGGCAGCAAGTAGTGGGCAAAGAGCAAACACTTTACCTCTCTGTATCTCAATGAATTAAGACAGCTACATAAACGGGTTACATAATCTTTAACGATGAAAACATGAGCCAGGGTGGTGGTGGTGGAAATGGAGATGAGGAACACATTTAAGATGATGTGTCAAAAGGAAACGTACTAAAATTGCTATTTAGTCAACTCAGGAGATTAAAAAAATTCAAAGATCTATGTCTGTAATAGTATGCAGGTGGTGGTGCATTTGTGAAAATGGCTGTTGGGAAAGATAATGAGTTAGGTGAGAATGAGCTGCTGAGGTTTGAGGTAGTGGAAGCGATGGGTGGAGAGCACTACAGAAAAATCAGTGGACAACTGTACATGAGACTAGAGTGTGGGGAGAAAACAGGGCCAGAGACCTTTGAGACATCAGAATGACCAAAACTGTGATTCTTAAACGATCTGATTAGGAGGGAGAGCCTTTCTATTCAGGACACCCATAATGAATAAATGGATTTGGAATGGACCCAATAAAAGAAATGAATGGGTATTCAGAGTGCAGGGGACAGTGTAGCCGTTAAAGGCCAAAGTGTATGAGGAGGAGATGGATTTGGCTGAAATCCACACGGTCTACCTCAGGGACTGAGCAGCTTCTGCAGAAGTTAAAAGAGTTTGGGAAAGAGAGGTTGCTGAGGAAGTGGCGGGGGTACTGATGGCAGAGACTTAAGAGTAAGCTCGATATTCTGTAAGGTCTTTTAGTCAAACAATGTGTCTGTTATCAGAATCACTGGCCATTAAGATAATAACTGCTGAATTATAATATTGGGGTGTATCTGTACAATGGTAGTAAATGTACTTCAAATGAGCCCTTTCAAGAGGGATCCTTTAAAGACCCTAACAGAGGGATGCCTGGCTGGCTCAGTCAGTAGAATATGCCACTCCTGATGTTAGGGTTGTGAGTCTGAACACATGTTGGACATACAGCCTACTTAAAAAAAGAAAGAAAGAAAGAAAGAAAGAAAGAAAGAAAGAAAGAAGAAAGAAAGAATGAAAAAAAGACTCTAACAGAAAGTTCCAGGTCAAATTAAAATGTGTCTCCAGTTGTCCATATTAGTGAGAGAGGAAGTTTAAAATATGGGTGAAGAAGAAGACTGATTTGACATATTACATCTATAGCCCAACATTCTATTAAAAAAGATTAACTTTTTCACACAAAATATAAAATTTTACTTCAGTCACTGAAAAAAATCAGAAAGGGAAAATTAATACAAAAAAAAGTCATACTCTTAAAAAAAAAAAAAAAGAGGCCTCAAAATTTCACCTCAAATTTGGTGAGCTGAAAGAGGAAAATCTTTTTCCACAAGCTATAACCTCTTTTGCTATTTTCAACCTTAAACTAAGTAATTTGAAAATATAAGGGGATTTATAAATGATGATAGTGGTTTAACCTTCATTTAAAGACACACAGCCTGTGCTGCTATCATAAAGGCTTCTGAAAAGTTCGTATGTAAAAATATAATTTATATCATTCAGTAGCTTCAGGCAAATTTTCAAACAATTATTTGCGAATGGTACAAAGACATTCTACCACAGACTCCTCATCAATAAAACAGCCCTGAACTGATTTGGAGCTGAAAACACTGCCATGGTTCCAATTAAAAACAATGAAAGACATGATCTGTGTTCTCTCTCTGCTTCCCTTTGACCCTCATCCATGGAAATCATGCACTTTGGAATACTAGTAGTAACTAAGAAAATCTCTTTCTTGTTTATATTCTTTTACTTTTTTTTTAAGCTTATCCATGTATAGAGAATAAATAAGTAAACTTTCCAGGCAGCCAAGCACCAAGTGAAGCCGTCAGCTCCCCTGTTTGTCATATTTTAGCCCAAACCGAAGCCAGGCAGCTATCTTCATCCAGCATAGACTCCACATTCTCGAGGACCAGAATTAATGAATTAACTATTGATTAAATTCCACTCTAGCAAATCCACCAAGGCAAATAAATGAACTACCCAGGGCACGTGTAGGCCATGGCCAGACATGTCTGGGCTATTGATCACTAGTTAGTATTCTTTTGGGATATAGAAGCAGCTGATGATAATATGACAAGTATGGAAAATGTGACGTAGAAGCAGAGTTTATTTCTGGAGGAACAGTGTAAAGAACTAGAAGTGCTCATGTGATCCTTCGACATTGTTTGCTATAGTGTCTTTGGTTTATATGTAATAGGAAAAGCGTGTATAAGTGCTTGTGCTACAGACATTATAAGGCATAAGTTAAGACAAATCCAAAGATGACTCGATGCACTCCATGGATATAATCAAACAGGCTGATATACTATCTGTATATGTTATTAAAATATATGAAACTTAAATGTTACTGACAATTGTGCCCTACCAAAAATAAACAAAGAATCCAAGAAATATGCGTCTTATTAGAAACCAAGTTGTTCTAAGTGCTATAGAATTTAACTCAGTCTCCTGACATTTTTCTGGAAAACTTCTCATTTGATTTTGCCCATTGCTAATACAAAAGAGATTTTTTTGAACCAAAATAAAAACATAACTAACAAGTATACCTTGCCAGAAGTATAATAAAATTACACAAATAATAACATGCACATAGGAGGCTAACTGCTTTGGTGTTGGTATAATTTTGATTAATGGCTTGGCAGTCTATGGCTGCTCATTAGAGTCTTGCCTTTGGAAACTGTTGCTCTTCTATGATGAATCATTTTTAGAAAGGAAAGATTTTCCTTGCCAATATTTGGTTGTGAATGATTTCTATCAAGCTTTTTCTTAAAAAAAAAATGGAAGCAAGGAAGGTAGAAAGAAAGAGAAAAACAACAAAAAGGAAATAAAGTTGGAATGGCTGGATGGCTGACTCTTAGTTGCAGCTCAGGTCACGATCTCAGGGTTCTGGAGACTGAGCTTCTGCTCAGTGGTGAGTCTGCTGAGATTCTCTCTCCCTCTGTCCCTGGCTCCTCCCCTAAAAATAAATAAGCAAACCTTTTTTTAAAAAAAGGAAATAAGGGAGTGCCTGGGTGGCTCAGTGGGTTAAAGCCTCTGCCTTCAGCTCCAGTCATGATCCCAGGGTCCTGGGATCCAGCCCCACATTGGGCTCTCTGCTCAGCAGGGAGCCTGCTTCCCCCTCTCTCTCTGCCTGCCTCTCTGCCTACTTGTGATCTCTGTCAAATAAATAAATAAAATCTTAAAAAAAAAAAGGAAATAAGTTTGCCAAAGGGATTAGAATTAAAAAAATATGTATGTGGTTGAGAGGGACTTTCTGTGGCTGGCCAATATGGAGTAGACCTGTTACCACCTCTCCCTCTGACTGATCAACACTAAAAAGTGTGCAAAATAGGAAACAACCACCTGAGGATTCTGAAAAGTTAACAATAGAGACAGATCGGGAGGGGAGCAAAAACTTGGGGAAAAAAAGATGAAATATTGAATTTGTCATAGTTTCTTCTCTTTTATTTCCCCAGTTTAACCCAAGAGCAGCCCCCGTGTAGAACTGTGAACTGGGAAAGAAAAATCTATGTGAGAAACCCTCTTTCTGGCCAGAGTACAAAAAGACCTTATAACCGAGAGAGTGTGAGAGAAATCCCTGTTTTGCTTTTTTCTTTTCTCCTCTGGACTCTGCTCTGAGGATGACTCCAGTCAAGGAGCTGCACTATAGCAGTCCTGGTCAAATGATAATCTAAAATCCCAAGAAAAAATCTCTTTCTGACCAGAGAAACCAGGACAAGAAGCTCCTGTGGTCAAAAAAAAAAAAAAAAAAAAAAAAAAAAAAAAAAAATGGTGTGGGGGAGGGTAACACTCTTTTTCCTTCTATTTTCTCTCATCTTATCACACCCAAAACAGTCTCATTTGCATAAAATGTAAGGTAACTTGGAAAGCCAAAATTCCAAAAGACACCATGTGTTTTTAACCAATCCCACAGAGGAAGTACAAGGAAAATCAGGAAAACCTAGACATTGTGGGAGAAATCTCACAGAAGAGAAAGCAAGGTGATCTTCTAATTCTGTGTATGCACCAACACAAGTCCCGACTCAACTCCAAACTATACATGCATGGTTGCTTCCTATACGAAATCTGAGCATCACAGCAAAGACTTTGAGACCTGAACCATTACATAATCCCTCAAACAAATACCAGATTAGCCACTGAAAAGTGCACGCATGGAGCAGACATGAAGCAGCATAGCAAAACTTTTGAAAAATGCACTGACATTGGAACCACTGGGCATACAAAGCAAGACAGAATTTGCAATCTGAAGTTAACCAAATGATTACCTGCTAAATGAAGCAAACTAAAATTTCATCCCTCGAATTTTTAACAGGACTCAAATTGTCACAACCTAATATTTAAAACGTCTAGGAAACAATCCAAAATCACTCAAAATTACACAAATCAAAAGAAAGCTGAAGTGGTTATCTGAATATCAGACAAATTATGGTTGATAATGAGAAAATTATCAAGAAAGAAAAAGGATATTACACCATGATGAAAGAATCAATTTACCAAGACATAGCAATCCTGAACATGTATGTACCTAATAATACAGCATGAAAATACCTGGGGCAAAAAACGGATAGTTCTAAAAAAGAAATAGATAAGCCACAATTATATTTGGAGATTTCAACAATCTTCTCCCAATGTTTTTTGAGATCAATGCCAGGGAATGTAACAAAGGCTTTCATCAGTCCAACTGTAGTCTTGCACTTGATCATGAGTTTTAGCTTTGCCTTTCATCCCAGTTTTCCATTGATCCTAGGTAGCCTTAATTCCTATGAACCTGTTTGTTTCTCCTGAGAATACACTTCTGATCTCCTGGGAGTGGAATATGCCAGAAGTAGACATATGCATGCATAATATGGAGGTGAGGAACCTTGAATTTTTTGATGATTAATTTTATGCATCAACTTGACTGAGCCACATGGTGCTCAGTATTGGCTAAGTATTACTTAGTATTACTAGAAGTATTACTAGAAGTATTACTAAGTATTACTTCTGGTTACATCTGTGAGGTTGTTTCCTAGGAGATTAGCATGTGAAATGGTGGACTTGGTTAAGCAGATTGCCTAGCCCTTGTAGGTGGGCATTACCCAATTAGCTGAGAATCCAAATAGAACAGAAAAGTTGAAGAAGGGGAAATTCCCTTTCTTTACCTGACTACTTGAGCTAAAACATCAGTCTTCTCCTGTTCTCAGCTTTGGGCTGGAACCTACACCATTTGTTAACCTGATCCTCAAACCTTTGAGAGACTATACCACCAGCTTTCCTCAGTCTTTAGTTTTGGGTTCTGTTTCTCAGGAGAATACTGACTAATTATAGGTTCCAACCAGTTTTTTTCAGACTTTTACTAATCCTATGATTCCAGCTTTGAACCTTAACCCATCTTCCTCGTCTTTACTATCTTTAAAGTTTGTAAGTGCTTAGACACTGAGGTTCTCTGCAGGGCAAATTAGTTTGTTTTCCATCATTATCTCCTACAACCAACACTTTGGTTGTAAACGTTCTCCACTGCACTAAGTTATTTGTTTCTCCTTGCCAAATAGTTCTTCCAAAACTGTGTTAAAATTTCTCTTCTGTTGTCTGCTCTGTTGTTTTCCTTACTCTTGTTGTAAAACCCCCTTTTTAATGTTTTTGCCATCAGCTTAGTATATTTGAGAGTAAATTTGAACCACAACTAAAAAAATACTTTTCCTCTGCTAGTATCTGTAGGAATCTTTCTTTTAAAGATATTTTATTCATTTATTCGTAACAGAGAGAGAGAGAGAGAGGCAGAGGAAGAAGCAGGCTTGCAGGACTCGTTTCCAGGACTCTGGGATCACGACCTGAGCCAAAGGCAGATGCTTAACCAACTGAGCCACCCAGGTGCCCTGAAGGAATCTTTTTAAAGGAAAAAGGTATTCTGGAAACACAGACACAGACGAGCATTTTTTAATTTCTAATAAAGTTTACAGATTTTTACCTGTATATGTACCTGAATATGTAATTTAAGACATATTCTTTATGCCATTCACCTGGGCTTGAGTCATGAGGATGTTAACAGACAAGAAATTTGACAACATTTACCCACCTAACTATAATTCTTCCTTGAGTTCTTTGACTGGACTCAAATGTTGCATCTTTCATGATGCCTTCACTGGTAATCCTGGGTAGAGTTTGGTGTTTTTCTCTTTATGTTTTTCCTGCATATTATAAACATATATTATGGTGTTTTTCACATTAGTCTGTAAACATTTGTTTAGGGCCGTGTCTCCAGTCAGTGGACTGAAACTTTGAAAATTTAAAACCATGCCTTATACATTTTTTGTATTACTTTTTCTTCTTATATTATTATAGCCACAAATGTATCTGCTGATAGTTTTTCATTTGATTATTTTGCCTCTGTAGAGTAGGCGATTCTGTGGATAGATGGGTAAAATCTGATGGGATTATCAATTAGTTAGCACATCTGAAATGAGTATCTACAGAGTGTTGGATAAAAGATGTATTCAAGGAGACAAGACATGATCTTTGCCCTGAACAGCCAAGCATCCTATTACTTGGGGTTTTATAATTATTTTAATCTTTAGTTCTAATAGAGATATTTTTAAACTGATTTTTAAAAAGATGTAGAAACTTCAATATGTTGCAGAGGAATCCTTCGGAATTGAAATCTCTTATAACAGATTAATTATTTTGGTCCGCATGGATATGTGGGAGGTGTGGGTGTATGTGTAATGGTGAAGGGTGATGTATTTGGATGGGTGAGAAGAATGATGTGGGAGTACTCAGATTTCTTTCTCTAGCCTCAGATTGATGTGGCGAGAAGAACAATTGTCATCTCACTTTTGCCTTGGGGAACTTCATGTTAAATGTTTGTGTTACTATTATTATAACTTGAATTGAAACGAGACTCATTTTCAAACTATGGCTATTTCTCAGCAACAAATGGAGATCCTACCAAGAGTCTGATGATATTGGTAATGGTTATAGAAAGATTATCTCACCTGTTTATTTTATAGATGTTTCTAGGTTTAGGGCAATCTGATATATGTACATCTATTTTTTTCAAAGAGATGAACTTAGAAGTTAGTTAACCTAATTAAAATTATATTCTTTGCATTACCAAAGGATTCACTTAAGGACACATTTAGTGTAGGTGCTGCCAAAGCGAGCACTAAGGACACATTTAAATATAGAAAATATTTTGTGCTTTTAAGCATTTGTTCACAGGTTACTAAATAAAGGGAAGTAATTCTGGAAAATCAGGGACATTAAAACTTAAATAGCAGATGATGTGGCCAGAGAAGATCAATAACTAATAATACAAAAATTCTGATTTACAGATTTTTGGGGTGGGAGAGAAGGATAAAGGGAGAGAAAGAGAATGTTACGTAGGATCTACACCCAGTGCAAAGCCCGACATGGGGCTTGATTTCACAACCCTAAAACCATGACCTGAGCCAAAATCAAGAATCTGATGCCTTACTGACTGAGCCATCCAGGTACCTCTTGATTTATACAGATTTTTATAGCAACTTTTTAAATGAGATTGTCATTGCTGGGATGAAATCTTTGGTTTTTAATTTTCATTGCTTATGATCAGCTCTTTAGATTAACTGGCAAAAAATTTTACCTTGAAGTGATGCCATGAATTGTGGGCATTGGTATATCACTTGGGGTATCTTCCACAGTGGTGATTTGGGTTCTATTACTCTTCATACAGGCGTATTTGGTACAGACTTCAACCTGTAGACATTAGTTTACAAAAGAACACATCCAATTATTTTCAAAGCATAGACTGCCAATGGGTTGAATCCACACACCCTCATTTCACAGGACTCTCCTGTAGTTCTCTACAACTTCTTGGAGTTCTATTAATATTAATTTTTGATGGTAATTGACTCCACTGGGACCAAATCAGCATAGAATATAGAAAGGAGCCTAAGACAACTGATTTAGTGATGAAAATGGTGATGTTTAGCCTCTGGTTCCAACCATTAAGAAAGAGACAGACATAGTAATCTATCTGGAGCACAGTTGAGGAATGGAAGATGTTTAGGTGACAGTTTGCAAGCAGAATAGGTTATCACTGCACACGGCTCTCTAGATCTATAACCAGGTTGTGTAATGATGATATCTCCCGGAAGTCTTGACACTTTACAACGAATGGCCTAAATGCTAATGTGGGATGGAAGAAAAATGAAACCTAGAGAAGCCTTTCAGTGTGGCTGAGCTCTCTTATATCCATTGGTTGCAGCTGCAATTGTATTTTTACCTTAATCACAGCAGAAAATCATCATTTAACCCTTTAATTCTGCCACCTAACCTGAATAAAAACAGAGGAGGGTGGAGTAAATGAAGGTTAGAAATGGGGCTCATCAAGCATTAGTAACACAAAAGGAACACGTGCAGCCACGAGGGGGAGAGATGAATAAATATACAGAACATTGCTGGTGGGACATCCATAGAGTCACATCATTCTGTTCCCAATGAAAGGGTAAGCCAAAGAGAATCTGTACTTTTTCCAACACTGATTTACTTTCAGCATCTAATGCATAAATGGAGGAGGAAAGCTGGATGCAGAGGAATCTTAAACGCTAAGGCTGAGCTTAGATGTTAGTGCAGAGAATGAGTGAAGCAGTTCTCTGAATATCCACTGGCAATGAGAAAAGACAAATGCAATTATTACTGTATGTAGTAGTTACATCATTTCATTCATACGGCACTTTACACCTAAAGAGGAGCTGAGGTATATTTTTACGATGCTGTTTAAGTTGTGATCCTTATTTATGCAATAGAGTCTTTTGAAGTAATATTTAGTAGATATTTGGACACTATCGAGGTCCACCACTCTGAGTATGTCCCATGAAACCCCAAATAATTTAAAGGCAAAGAAACCTAAAATATACTTGAATTAATGACAACAGAACTTCATGTACATTGGGAAATATTTGACATATATGGTGCATAATGAGGTAACTCGAAATCAATTAAACTGAATTTATTATGTAAATAATATGTGCTCAAAATTATAATGGGTACTGGCACAAATTTTACTGAGTCCTCACAAGTCCATTTCATCAGTTCGTGAATTGGGGGTTAGGGAAATCAGGGAATAAGATCAAACTGGTAAGATATGAGATATCTGATCTGGATTTTATTTACCTTGTTGTCTTATCATCTAAATAGCTCTAAGTTCCAAACTACTTAGCTATATTCAAATGGTTCTCCAGAAAGCTTTTATTTTGAGTGTGGAGAAATTTGTCAATATTTTTCTCATCCTTACTAAAGTAATGTCCCATGTCTCCATCTCTGGAGCAGCTTTCTGCTGCAATAGCTACATTGCATAATGTGAATGAAACATAAATATAAAGGTTTACAGATTCATATTAAAAATAAAATTGAATCAAAAATTGAAAATATTATTCCATTTAAAAAGGGATACATAAAGGAGTTTATTCAAAAAAGTAGATATTCTCACTGGCATCTATGTGTCTGCTTTCTCATCACTGGCTATTTTACAGAGGTTAACATACAGAACCTTAATTCTAAAGTATTAGGCATATCAATTAGATGCATATTTTAAATGGGGCCAAATCATCTTTGACATCGTAAATGAAAATCTCTGGTATTTGGTATTTAAATTTCCAGTGATGTAACAACTACTTCAAGCAGTATTCCTGGAATGTGAAGAGCTTCACAAAAATATAGTTATCAAGGATAAGAATATCTTAGTTCCTAATAACACAATTTAAGTATTAGATTCTAATTTGGTCTATTGTCTCCTTATCTTCTTCCATGTACTAAATCTGATCAAAATGCACTCTCGTCAGGTCACTAGCGACTCAAGTCAGTAGGTCTGAGCAAAGCCTATCACAGTAGAACGAACATGCCTGAAGCAGTGACACATCAACTCTTGCTGTACGGTCAGAAAATTGGATCAAGACGTATGGGCACAGCACCCAGTGATCTCACCTTATATTGTGTTTTGAGTCCTGGTAAAACAAATGACTAAGTTGCCTTTTGAGGACTCAATGTCTTTCTCCAGGAGGGCTCCAAAGAGAATAATCCAGCAAACCCTCTATCACCTTCCTAAACTAACCTTGTTCATAAAGATTATTTTGAGTATGATTTTTATTTATAATTTGAGTATGATTTTTTTAGTATGATTTTAATTTTGAGCATGATTTTTCTTTTATAATTTTACCTATGATGTATGGGCACATATGGACTCACTCGAAAAGCTATGGACATGAGCATCTGTCTGCATGTTCCATGCTAAGATGCCTCAGGTCAGGTCATAGAAATCAGAGTGTAATGAAAAATAATCAACATATCTTTCTTCTTTTATCAAATATCTTTTTGCTTCCTGAAGAAGGTAGGCCTAGCAGTAGGAGAGGCTAAAGCATTGGTTGTAGCCAGATGATTGTGTGGGTTTCACCTTCAAGTGTGCAGGAAAGTAGGGTACAGTAAAATGAAGGAGGTAGCACTTAATGGACAAAGCCAGTGAAAAGTTTCTCTGACCATCAAAATTTCTATGCCTAATGTCTTTTGAAAATTATTTACAAAGCTCTTTCATTAGAATCAGCACAGTTTCTTTAAAAACTTACCAAATTGCCACCCTCCTCTATGAACTTTGAGTTTCTGAAACATTCTGTTTTTATCATTAATTTCCACACTTGGCCTTGTTATCTTTTACATCCTAGCACGGTAATAAGATTTTCAACGCCTTGGGGACAAGTTCCTTGTTATAAATGCCTTTGTTGTCTCTATATTTTTTTTCTATTTTGAAGGTCAGTAGATCTCCAAGAGATCTGTGAGTTGGGCCTCACATGGTCAATGCATTCTGAAAGTGGAAGCCGACTTCTGTCACATAAATACATACATGTTTTTCCAGGGCAGGGTTCAAGGGTTCATCAGAGTCTCAAAGAAGGTTCAAGGGCAAAAATGTTTAATAAACTCTTTTCACACAGGGGAGGGTTGCCACACATGTGGCAAAACCCTTTAATATATTCTTGTCTGCCATATAGTCACATTTCTTGTTGCCTTCAGAATCACAGAATGCCAGAGGTGGATAGAATGTTTTGTTTTGTTTTTTAAAGATTTTTTTTTTTTTTTTTTTGCACAGAGAGAGAGATCACAAGTAGGCCTCTAGAGAGGCAGGCAGAGAGAGAGGGGGGAGCAGGCTCCCTGCTGAGCAGAGAGCCCGATGTGGGACTCGATCCCAGGACCCTGGGATCATGACCTGAGCCGAAGGCAGAGGTTTTAACCCACTGAGCTACCCAGGCGCCCCTGGATGGAATGTTTTAAGTTGTGGAGTCCATTGTCCTTACAAAAAAGATAACTGACACCAAACAGGTTATGTAACTTCCTTGAGGATATTAAATTAGTAAACAGCGGATGTAGGGATAAAAAAAAAAAGTCTCCACATTCACAGGCTGATTCTGTTTTTGATAGCAGTAAAAGAACCAGGCAGGACAAAAGCAAACTGCCTGGCAAGATTTCCTGCCAATATATGACTTGCCTCATTTTGCCTGCCGATGAGAATATCATCACCATTGTTTTCCATATTACCATTATCTTCTCTCCAGAGACTCATGTGTTTGCCCGCAGCAAATAGATTTAATCCTAATCAGTTTATCTCTTTTTTTTCCCCTCCCCCGGTAAATAAATAATCTGTAACCAAGACTGAAGGTGTCCACCGAGAGACATAGCCTAGCATGTTTTATTTAACATACCTATAAACTTAACCATCAAAAAACAGTGTTCTAACCTGAATGTCATAGACAGTGAAGGGAGACAGGTCTCTCAGAATGAAAGACCCAGGCACATTCATTCCAGTCTTGTAGAGCTTATTATTTACATAGACGGAATATTCAGTGACAACACCATTTGGGTTTGAAGGAGATGTCCAGATGACACGTACAGCTGTACTGTTGATGATGACAACCTCTGGAGGAAGCATGCCCTGAGGCTCTAGAATTAAAGGAAGAAACTGAATAAACTCCAGCTGTCTCTGAAAAAGCACTTGTTAAACTCAATGCAGATTAGTATTTAGGTTTAGCAAAGGGTTTGTTGCTTATCTGCTTTTCTCTGATGAAGTTATCACAGTCTGTAGTCTTCTGTAAATTGGCTTATTATACTCTCAGTTAGAAACCATAAGAATTGGTGGTAAAATGCTTTATACCACCAGCATAGTGCTAATCTTCAATACTATGTGACCAGTGGGATATGATGATAAATTATTCACCCATCTGCAGCACTAACACATATCCATTATTTGTTTCTTTCCCCATCCCTTCACCCCATACCTCACAGGGGAAAAAAAAGGAAAAAAGAAAATTCGCTCCTTAAGCAAAAAATAAAACTCAAATACATTGAGGCTGAGGCTGGTGGAACGTAAAAAATCATTTGATGTTACTAGCTTGTAACTCAAGCAATATGAAGCAATAATGCAATATTGTCATTATGTAAATGATTTTGAATGTTGATTACCATAGGTAATGATGAAATCTAACATTAGGAAAAAAATCTTGCTTGGCGTTAAATTACACAATTATTCAAGCATGTCAGAAATAACTATGCAAAGACCTATTTTTATCATAAGAACCCATCTTAACTAGCTGAAAAATTGTCCTTGTGATCCATTCTATTTTATAAACAAAAGGTGTTGACCTTTGGCACCACAAAGGGAAATGGGTTCCACACTTAAAGTGCTCTGCTAATGACCTGGAACACTTGCTTGGGAGGTAATGATATTATAATGTTTATAATGAGACTTTATAAAGCCAAAAAGATTAGAAAGACCATTCCAAACACATTTCAGATTCACAAGTTGCTTCCCTTGCTTCCTCCCCCTTGCTAACTGGCTTAGAAATGAGTCATAGGCAATTTTTCTCAGTGGCTGAAC
Organism: Lontra canadensis; assembly: GCF_010015895.1. Classification (NCBI taxonomy): domain Eukaryota; kingdom Metazoa; phylum Chordata; class Mammalia; order Carnivora; family Mustelidae; genus Lontra; species Lontra canadensis. The sequence goes on from NW_022631040.1 coordinate 8,344,493, forward strand.
TTCCACCTACCATTTCTGGTGACTCAGGGAGAGCCCTCACGGTGCCTGGCTGTGTTTTGAAAAGCATACTGCTTCTGAGAGCAAATCTTAAAAAAAGAAGTTTCTAAATGTCACCATTTATTGATGTGAACTCAGCTCCAAACTCAGCATACACCGAAAAGAACAGGAACAAACTGGGCTAATATCCCATTATTAGAGCCTTGTGCTGCTGTCTCTAAGGGACTGTGTATTGATCTGCCACTTGATGACAGTGAGCACTTAAGCATTTTAGCCCCAACCCCCTTCCCTCCAACACCGGAAATTTTATAATGGAGGGAAGACTGATCTCAACCTCAGCAAGAATCAATCAATTTCATTTGCATCTCTGAAGCCAAGTGTCCCTTGAAATCTGGACTCACCCCCATCGAAAGTGGTTGCACGCAGTACTTCTCCGGTGATGCTGTGGACTCCATTGAAGACAGAGATAAAAATTCGATACTCTGTGTTTGGATTTAAGTGGCTGATGACATGAGAGTTTACGTCTGGGAGGATTTTGAGAGATTCATCTGAGGTAGCAGAACTCCAAAAAAGTGTGTAATATTCAACATCACCTTGTAGGTCTTGAAAGGCTGTTAACAATAAATGCAGGATACTGTAATTGTGCCTGATATAAAAGGGTTTCTAAGGGGAAAAAAAACAGAAGATAAACTTCATCTTCAGCTGTGTCTAGAAGGGGAAATGGAATGCTTATGGAAACTTCTTTATGGTGGCATTGGTTTTTAACTTCTTCTTTTTTTTTTTTTTTTAAGATTTTATTTATTTATTTGACAGACTGAAATCACAAGTAGGCAGAGAGGCAGGCAGAGAGAGAGGAGGAAGCAGGCTTCCTGCTGAGCAGAGAGCCCGATGTGGGGCTCGATCCCAGGACCCTGAGATCACGACCTGAGCCGAAGGCAGAGGCTTAACCCACTGAGCCACCCAGGCGCCCCTGGTTTTTACTTCTTAAAAAAAAGTTTATTTTTCTTCCCCTCATCCTATGATTAATTACATAGAAACTTACCTTTATAGGAAAATAAACTTTTAAATTTCTTTTAAATATTTTAATTATCCTACTAGTTTTAAATATTTAATTATCTATTAGTTATTCAACTAATCTTCAGAACTCTAATGTAACAGTTATAAAAGGAAACTAAGAGTAAAATAACGTATTCAAAACATGGAACAACTTCCATTTCTAAGCAACATCATCCTTGAGAGGAGTCTATGCTAATGCAAATCAGGGCATTTCCTGACATTGATCCTAGAACTTGAGGCATTTTTGAAATTGCTAAATGCTACCTAAAAGAATGTTAGACAGATATCCTGTTATGTACACTGCTGATGTAGAGTGATACAGCATACTCTCCTTAAGGATTTGCTCAGTAGGATCCCAGGATGATATCTGAATTTTTATCAAGGTTCTCATTCTTTTTTCCTACTTCATTGTGTTTCTATGATGTAGACAAATGTTGAAAGGGTGCCAAAATCAATCACTTACTGTCTCACAAATATAACTCATCAATTCCTCAACCATCATCCTTTCAAAGACAGGCTTACTGTTTTATTTTTCTGCTTTTACCCAATTTCTCCTTTCTTTGCTCTAAGTTCTGCTTCACATTACCTTTCTACAATGATGTTTGGTGGGAATGCAAGCTGGTACAGCTGCTCTGGAAAATAGTACAGAGGTTCCTCAAGAAGTTAAAAGTAGAGCTGTCCTATGACCCAGCAATTTCACTACTGGGTATTTACCCCAAAGATATGGATGTAGCGAAAATAGGGCACATGGACCCCAATGTTCATAGCAGCAATGTCCATAAAAGCCAAACTATAGAAGGAGCCAGATGTCCTTCAACAGATGAATGGATAAAGAAATGGCTCATATATACAATGGAATACTACTCAGCCATCAGAAAGGAGGACTACCCACCATTTAAATTGACATGGATGGAACTGGAGGTTATCATGCTAAGTGAAATAAGTCAATCAAACAAAGAAAGACAATTGTTATATGGTTTAACTCATATGTGGAACATAAGGAATAACGCAGAGGAACATAGGGAACAGGAGAGAAAACTGAATGGGAAGAAATCAGAGAGGGAGAAAAATCCATGAGAGATTCTTGACTCTGGGAAACAAATCGAGGGGTGCAGAAAGGAGAGAGGTGAGGCATTAAGGAGGGTACGAGATCTGATGTGCACTGGATGTGATATGCAACTAGTGAATCATTGAACACTACATCAAAAACTAATGATGTACTATATGTTGGCTAATTGAATTTAAATTTAAAAAGTACACAGATTAACTAAAAGTTAAAAAAAATACAATAAAAAGCCATAAAACAGCTATATTTTCTTAGGTAGGAAATAGTCTAAGTATACTACATAGTGTACTGCTCTACTTAGATTAATATTATTTTTAAAGACCTTAAGCAGAAACTATTACCTTGGTTCATGTTAGGATTGTGGGGTGGAATGCTGGTTTAAAAACCTCCTGATATTGTATGTAAAAGTATGCATCAAAATAGTTCAGTAGCACTAGTCCAAAGACAGAAGAAAATGTGGCATTTCTCTTTATGGTCATTAAAGTACAGTGTCTCTGATATGTGAGTACATAGCATATGGCCACTTAAGGGAATATGGCTTTAAAGGATGTATGACTCATTTAAGGACCCCTTTTCGATAAGATCTTGGGAGTCTTGCATAAAAACTGAATGCTGAATACAATACTGCTTTGATCTTATTTCTAGTACCAGGTTTGGAATGTCAGTATGGTTGGAAGAGTCTATAGTAAGAGATCTTTAGTAACAAACTTGGAAGACTCTGGGATTAAGATTTTCTTTTCTCTGATGTCACAACATGCAAGCACCTTCAATAATGAGGTCATTAGTGTGCACTGGCAGGAACTGGTTATTCATATCCATCAATATTTTCCCAGATGATGTTAGTCAAGTACAGCAAAACCATTGGTGCTGTGAATGCAAAAGTTTCTTCTTTCATTAGAATTATTTTTTACTTGATTACAATAGTATTTCTCATTAATTTATAGCAGCTGAGGTATAATGGAAAGTGTACTAGATTTGAAGTTTATGTTGTATTTTAGTTTGTTAAGTGAGGACTCTTGTTACAGATACAAGCGCTAAAGATATAATTTGATGAAGTGCTTTCAAACATTACTGGCAACTATAAATGGGTTTTACCTGTGTTGTTAAACATCCCTGATATCTCTCCCATCAAGTTTCAATCAATGTACTTATGTATATACATTGAAAATATTGTGACTAGCACTGTAAGTTCAAGATGAACAAAGATTTTGAGTTGACATCTGGATAAAATTCCATTAGATGCAAATTCTTAGCCATGTACTATATATCAACCCACTTGAAATAGAACAAAATCTATAGCCCCTCAAAAGATAGAAAAAGATGGCAATTGAGTTCCATTGGTTATGTCATACTCCATGATATAGAGGCCTCTCTAACCAGATTTCTACATTATCTTGCCTCTCATCAACAGCTACTTCAACATTTCTTTACACTCATTCATTTAGTGCAGAGTCCGAAACACAGAAAAATAGTAGAAAAGACATTATATCTTCATATCCTAGTTATCTTAGGACAAGTTCTAGGAGCAGTATATGCACAGTATACTTTTTAATTGTTCAAACAAGTTTTTAAACTTCAGTGGGTTCTTCCCAAGACACTGAACTGTCTAAGAAACAGGAGATACATCCTTAGTTCAATAGACCAGCACAAAACTAAAGGCTGCTGACCTTGAGTCTACCTCTGAGAGAGGAATGTTATTGGAATTCAAATAGCTAGAATGAGGAGCCAAGTAAATTTCACCTTCCCCTCATATTGGTAAAAGCTGAGCCTGAATATAGTTCCCTTTTTTAAAAGAGAAAAACATTAAGTCACAAGATTTCTTCGTAGCACGAGAGAGGGAAAACATAGTCTAGAAACTTCAAAAGCAGATTTGTGTGTACATGTATTACTTTTATGAGAATGAGATGGAAGTTTTAGAAAACATTTGCATTTTATTCTTAAATAACAAAGGGGGGACATGCCTTTATGAAAAGGGAGCTTCTATGAAACATGTACCTATGATCATGAAAAGACAGATATGAAGACAAAGCTGTTAACTGCTCTTGCTTAAATAAGATAGCAAGGAAATATAAAAAGCAATGGCAGAATTCAAATCTGCCTGGAAAGGAGAAAAAAGCAGATTAAAAGTACATAGTAGGAAAGAATGGAGAGGAAAATGACTAAGAAGAAATCAATCAAAGTCAGAATTATAGATATTGAGGACAGAGAATAAAAATATCTAATCAACTTAAAAAATAAATGGAATAAATAATGATGAACATAAAATTCCCCATGAAACCTGACCCAACATAAAGGTTTATGTCCATAAATTGAATTAATATGGTTTTTATCAAAATAATGAGAATATATCCAAACATAGACATATCATGGAACATTCTAACATTTCAAAGGTAAGCTAAACGTTAAAAGATTATCTACAAAGGAGAAAAAGTCAGGCGAGTTTCAGACTTCTCATCCAGAACATCAAATATTGGGAGACAATGCAACAATTTCATCAGGTTTTGAGGGAAAACATTTTTGATACAAGAATTTCATACACATCTAAGTAATTATTTATGTGCAAATGCAACAAAAAGGACTTTCTTATTTAGGACAAAAGTTTAAATATATATATATATACACATGTATATGTATATATATACATGTATATGTATATATATACATGTATATGTATATGTATATATACATACATACATATATATAAGAGTAATTATTTAACTTCAATGGTAAATTTTCCCAATAATGTTACCCAGAAGATAAAAAGGGTGAATCAAGATCCAGAATTCAAGACTGGGAAAGTTTTAGAATTGATAATAAAAATCAAAACTATTTAGAGAAAATAATTATGTAAAAATAATTATATAATAATTTATAATGAATCATTGAAAATGGCAGGTAAGAAGGTCAAGGAAAGTAACAGTACACTGAATTCATACATAAAACAGGAAGTCATGAAAAAAAAAAGAGAAAGATAGCACTAACCCACCAATAGCATTAATAGGACAAATAGCATTTAACTTTAGAAATCACTACAGAAGATAAAGTTATCATTCACCAACACCCATGTCTTTTCTCTTTTTGTCAAATAGCCAGAATATATTTTCTGGGCTTCTTGCATCTGGGTAAGGTCATGAGACCAGTTTGTGCTCTTTTTAGAGCAATTGGCCATTTCCGATTGTCTTTAGTTTTCCCACCTGGAGGACTTGAAGGCCCAAGGGAATGGTGGATCTACTAGATGGAAGGAGCCAAGGTCCTTAAACCACCCCAGAGAGTTTAGAAGGGGTAAGGAAGAGTTACAGAAATCTCAGATTTATGGTTTTGGTTTCTGGGTGGATCTCATTACATAAAATAGAAAACATAGGAGTAAAAAAAAAAAAAAAAAAAGAAAAGATAGGAGTAATTATGGGATGGACACTTGTTCCACTTGAGACTTCTTGAATTTGAAGTGTTTTCTGGCCACCAGGTGGACTTAGACATCAAAGTGTGAATATCTGAGCTAGAGGTACATGATTTGGAGCTGTTCATGCTAGCACGTGTTTGAAACAACAAAAAACATTTGTTAAATTTGTTCAGATATTCTAATCCTATGATGTGCAACCCATATTTGCTAGATCGAATAAATTTATCTGAGTAGAGTTGTTCCTCTAACTGTAGTCTATCAATCAGGCCACCTCATTGAGTTGAAGAAGACGGTTATAAACTTTGGACATAATTTTTGCTATTAAATGACATTTTGGGTGGTAATCTCTATATATTGGTCAGAAATGTGATCTTAGCTGTAACAGTTCTCAAATATACAAGAGTTTCCTCTCCTTTGTAATAGATTCCCAAGTAATTTAAAACAGTTGTTAGGTGCGCTAGCTGAAAGTCCTATTGCTAAAGCACTTAGGTAATGCTCCTCACACACTATTGGATTATTTTTAGAGATTACTATTAAAGATTTTATTTATTTATTTATTTGACATTATTTGACAGAGAGAGGGAACACACAAGCAGGGGGAGCAGCAGGCAGGGGGGGAAGTTCTTCCCACTGAGCAAGGAGCCCAACATGGGGCTCGATCCCAGGACCATGGGGTCATGACCTAAGCCAGAGGCAGACACTTAACCAAGTGAGTGACAGAGGCGCCCCTACAGATTACTATTAATATCAATTACATCCTCTAGATTTTTAGCATCTACATTAGGGTCAGCCAATGATGGTCCATGGGCAAAATCTGGCCTCTAGGTCAAATGTGACCTGCCACCTGGTTATAATAATCTGCAAGCTAAGCATGGTTTTTACATTTTTTAAATGGCTAGGGAAAAAAGATCAAAAGAATAGTATTTTGTGACATGTGAAAATTATATGAAAATTCTATCTCAGCATCCGTAATAAACTGTTCCTGGAACACAGCTATGCTTGTGTAGGTGTCATCTATTGCTGTGTTTGTGGTCCAATGGCAAAGTTAAGCAGGTGCCACATAGACTATACATAGCACCCAAACCTGAAGTATTTACTATCTGGCTTTTTACAAAAACATCTGTGGCCTGATCTAGAGCAATTACAGCAAACCATTCCATTCAATAGGTGTCCAGATTTGTCTAGGATTGACTTCTTTAGCCGCATCTCTCATTAGCAGGCTCCTTGGGAGGAGGTAATTTTGTTCAAATGTAAAAACTTGGAAGGATCCCATTAAGGTTATTTTATAATAGAAGTGTATCTTGCTCATAGATTCTCAAATCAGTGTTCAATTTCCCAAGTTCAACATGCAGAGCTTTGTGTTATTAACCAAATACTTCTTAGAAAAATGTGAGGAACCAAAACTACTTCTTGTGGGGCACCTGGCTGGCTCAGTCAGTATAGCATGAGACTCTTGATCTTTGGGTTGTGAATTCGAGTCCTACGTTGAGGGTAGAGTTAAAAAAAAATTTTTTTTTTTTACATCAAATTACTTCCTTAAAAAATTCTTTACTCAGGCCACCTGGATGGCTCAGTGGGTTAAGCTGCTGCCTTCGGCTCAGGTCATGATCTCAGGATCCTGGGATTGAGCCCCGCATCAGGCTCTCTGCTCAGGAGGGAGACTGCTTCCCTCTCCCTCTCTGCCTGCCTCTCTGCCTACTTGTGATCTCTGTCTGTCAAATGAATAAATAAAATCTTTAAAAAAAAAATTCTTTACTCTGCAAGAGATAATTGCTTACATAAAGAAGTGATCCAAGCCAGGCTCCTTATCTTTCCCAAAAAGATTTCTCATGCCTTCTATCTAATTTATGCATAGTCAGAAACAAACACCTGTATTTAGGAAATCTTCCCAGCTACTTAGTCTTTCATTGTGTTCCAACTCCTATCAATAGCCTGCCAGAGAAAATTGTATTTAAAGGAAACTGTATATGAGATATGTTAATTACTCATCATGCTATATTAAGCAATAGAAACAGGATAGATAATTCTGCTCCTTAAGTGAATTCATACGGGCAAACAGGGGCTGAGAGAGTTAACTGAACTGTGGTAACCAAGAGGCACTGATAAAAGTTGACTTAAATAAAACAGATGTTAATTTATATCTCACATAATAGCCCCCAAATGAGTGAATCGGATGGTGCTCTATTTCAACAGCCCAGGTTCCTTTTCTTATGTGGTTTGGCTCTTTTAGGTTTCGTCCATGTCTGCAGAGTTGAAACTGAGAAAACTGCCATGTCTACGTTCCATCCAGGGAAATTATGAAGAGAGAACAGAAAGGGACAAAGCTAATGTTTTGTGCTTATGACACCAAAAGACATACATCATCTCTTTTCACATTTTATTGGTACAAACATAGGCACAAGGCCATGACTAACTCCAAGGCTGGTAAGTGTGTCCAGTGTCTAGGTTGATGGGCATGGAAACACCACCTTCAAGGGGGAGGGGGTAGGAAATGATACTATGCAATGGTTGGTGGTTCTACCTTTCAGTCAAGTTAGATCATTATAAAGCTACATCTCCTCTTTGTCTATCTTCAACTCACCAGAGAAAAGCTTTTATCTGAATGCCATGACCAAATTTTTATTAGAAATGGCTTTCCAATTTTTTTTCTTTTGTAAAATTGCTATTGACAACACTGTCAACATTGTAGAGACACAGTAATACTTTATACTGATACTAAATGATTATTAAGTTCTAAACATATATTATCTCATTTCATCCCTATCACAACATTTTAAAGATATTGGATGAGGAAACCAGGATTCAGTGAGGTTAAGTGGCTTGCTTTAGTCCTAGCGCTAAGAAAACACTGGGACTGGGATCCAAATTCAAGTTTCCCTGATTCCGAAGTTTATTTTTTAAAATCATCCCTTCATAAGGCTTCATAAGAATTTGTAATTTTCCTAGTTAGGAGAATTTGAAACAGTAAAAATAGATGGAATCACCCACAGGAGAACTGGAGTGTGAAAAAAATTTCACCCAATCATTTGATGTTTCAAATCAATCCCCAAATCATCATCTTTATGCAAAATCTTCTAATTTTTAAATGTTGGAAAAATAGTATTTAAGAAAAATACTATAGGCGAAACAGTGTAGGGGGGATGGGGAAGTAAATGTGGTCTGTGTGCTGCCAGTTTGCTAGACGAACCCTAAAAAGGAACTGAAAGAATGTGGGGGATGTTTTTACCTCACGTGAGACCAAACAGTGAAGCAAACATTCAAAATGAGTCCTTCTAAAATGCTCAGTAACATTCCTGTTAATCTGTGGTTAGTAAAAATTTGCCAGAAATACACAGCTATCAAAATGGTGGATCCATGGGGAGGTCACAGTTAAGACAGAATAGGGTTTTTTAAAAATACATTTTTATGTTTTTTTGAACGGCAATCTTTAATAAGTAAATATTTATAAATATATCCAATTGATTTTCATCCTATAGTTTTGTGCCTTTTAGCATATTCAACAACGTGCCAAACGTATCCAGGAAACCAAGGAAACAACTTAAATTAAAATTGCAGAAAAGAGGTGGCCCTATCACGGAGGAGTGACTAGTTAATTTACTTAGGCTAGCAGGTTGCTCGAAGGAAGAAAATGATAATGCAACAAGCTTTGGGAGAGCTGACCCTCTTCTGAGAGTTAACCTTTGTGCTCACAAATAGTTATCTGAAATATTTCTAAGGTATGAATGGAAATAACAGCAGATTGCATTACCTACATCCCGAAGGTCAGAGGTTCAGATTACCAAGGTAATGAAACTTCAGCGAGCTGCTGCAGATCTATTAGGTTTGTCAGTTTTTATAAGCACGCTTACTTCAGGCATGCAATTATAACATAAAGGACCTATACTGGCAAAAATTCAGCAGCTGGATCTTAACAGCAGTATTCAAATGTCAGATGAGGGGGAGGACATCCACCTTTATGAGCAGGCTTTTAAGATGAGTCAGGTGGTGAGGGTAAAGTAGAGAGGAAGAGGGAGATGAATGCAAATATATCAGACATAAAAATCCATCTCCAGATAAAAATTTTGTATTTTTCCCAGAGGTGTCTCAGAGGGTAATCATAAGCATCAATTAATTTCCATTCTTCCATTTAAATGGCTTAAGAGATCCCAACAGAGGTGACACAGATTATTAGAAACCAGCAACTTTATAAAAACCCTAGGGTGATAGCCTTCTGTAAAAATGGGTTATTTAGTGGCAACGTAGATCAACAGAGCAGGTACAGATTTTAATTTACCGTTAATGTCACCTAATCCTGGTTGTGATTCACAACTGATAAAATATAACATGGAGGCAAATCCACTCAGATGTTCTAAATGGAACAGGAAGCATGTCTTAGGCTGGCACAAAACTCAAAGGCTGAATGAAAATCACGTGATTACTATTCCCTAGTCATCCCCGGCCAAGAGTAGTTTTACAGCTATGCAGACTCTAACCATAGATGGCTACCCTAGCAGGTACAGTTCTCTTTCATGAGACAAACATTTCACTTGGGGATTTGTGAATCAGATGTTTCTCGATATGTGGTACTATTCTAGCAAGTTTTGATTCAACTATTTGCCAGATCTCAAGTGGTACTTCTAAGAATGGTTACAACACCTATTTCCATGATAAATTCATTGTTGTTTTCTAATGGTGATAACGGATGACTACAAAGTAAAAGGTCTGCTGTTAAATGCTATTCTGCGGACCAACAAGATCTGAAATATCAGTTTTTGTGTTTCTAAAGTTTCAGGAGCGGATTAGATCCATCTATAAGCTCTTCTAACTGTCCATAAAGGTGGGATCTGAATAGGGTCAGGGCGAGGCCCCTGCATTATTGAAGCAAGCCCAGTGGTGATGTCCAGGTTCCATTTTCCTTGTGAAGTTGGAATTCTATCTACAACCAGCGCTGAATATGATTCACTCGGAAAAATCCCTCATATGACTGCAATCCTGTCAATGGTTCTTGCTAATAAGTACTGAGTTACAAGATGGGGGCGGGGGCAGAGCTTTCTGTGGGAAAGTGCACAGTATTGCATTCTAGCAAATTAATACATGGACATTTAAATCACAACTGGTTGGTGTGACAGAAATTACTTTCCCAACCAAAAGGAATGGAAGAGGACGAGAAGGCCCAAGAAGGATGTCAAAGTAGGGAGAGAGAGTCTGGCTCTGAAGAGTAGCACAAGCATCTCAGCTTTTTGTTGTTTTTATTTTTTAATGCGTCCAATTTAAATTCATGTTGGTATAATATGCTAAGGGGAACTAAAGACATGAGAAGCTGACTTACTTGGTTTAGCCCATGTCACATCTATGGCAGTGTGGTTAAGAACAGTTGCAGTGAGGTTGGTGCCCCTCTTTGGAAGACCAGCTAATGTTGTCACGGTAGCTCCTTGGCTCGGTGTAAAACCCATGCTGTTGTGTACAAACACCTTATACTCGTACGTCGTAAACCTGAAAGGTCATTTTTCAAAAAGTCATTACAAATTTCTCTTTTAAGGAAAACACACACACACACACACACACACACACACACACACATTGCTTTTCCCTTACAAAATACAGTATGCCCAAAATGCACAATATTCTGTTTCCCCCTACAGAAGAGAATTATCTTCTTTTTCCTCCCTCCACAAAAAACATGCCACTATCTTTGTAGCTCTGGAGCCTTCACCACAGTGTCAGGGAAAATATTTTATTAGGAATGCTAAAGCAAATAACCGCTATTTAAAACAAATGTGGTTTATCGTTTTCTCACTCTTACTGTTTTCGGAAGTGGTAAGGATTACAGCTCAATTCAAGATGCAATTACAAACCTGGCAACAGGCCAGCGTTCTATCTGAATTTGATCCAGACAGTTTTATGCTCTTCTTTTGGGAAACTCATCCATTTTCAAATATCAGAATCCCTCATCACCATTTTCTTCCTACACCTATCCTTCCCTCCCATAATCTCATTGGAAGACTGATAAACCCCTAAATTAAATCGTAACTGTGACCAAAGGGTACAACATTCTCCCGCCGAGAGTTTTGCTACAGCGAGCTGCATTTTGCTATTGTGTGAACATATTTACTTGAATCAATACAGTGGAAACTGAATATTGCTTTGCAGAAGGAGAAAACTGGACATGGGGATGTGAGATGATGAGGACTTCCCAAGTCATATATTAAATCAATGATAAAGTAAAGCCATCATTTTTTTTTTTTAATCCTTTTTGGCTCTTTCAGGCAAAAGACTATCATGCTTTCTTCATTTGGTTCAAAACTGCCCAGATAGGAAAATGCTATTTATAGACACAGTCAGGCTTTGCGTGGACAATGGCTTAGACCATGAAATTTGCTTAACATGTTGCACAACACATCACTATCGCTGGGGTCATCCAGAACGCAGGGCATATGCTGGCCTTAGATTGTCATCACCTTTTTTGGGTTTACGATGTCATCCAAGACACCCTGCATCCAATGCAGGGCCCATGGAATGTGTCTCAATAAGTCACAACTTATCAGGCTTGACAAAGGGGGGATGCCATTTACAGGGTTGTGTCAAATAATTCTGCCAGGATTCTCACAGCATTTTGCTGCCACCTATATTGAAGTCTGCTTCTACTGCTTGTTGAAGTCATCTTGTTTTTCACTCATGGTCCAAAGATATTTTTGCAGGTCTGTAACTCAGCCACATGTAAGGTGTTGGTCTGTTGTAGTGGTGGGTAAAGACAGTGATTTCTTTGAGGCTATTTACCTATTTCCCCCTAATAAGTACTAGCATCAAATTTTCTACATTTGTTTGCTTTACCCTTTCTTCTTGCGCCTTATTTTCTTTCTTTTTCTTTCTTTCTCTCTCTTTCTTTCTTTCTTTCTTTCTTTTTTTTTTTTTTTCTGCTTTGTTTGCTGTAATGGGTTGAATTTTGTGCTCCCAACACCCAACCAGTATGTTTAAGTTCCAACCCCTGATACCTGTGAATGTGAACTTATTTGGAGATAGGGATTTTGCAGACACAGTCAAGTCGAGGTCATACTAGGTTCAGGAAAGCCCAAAATGCAATGGACTGATGTCTTTATAAAAACAGAGGAAAGGGGAGGAGTCAAGATGGCGGAGAAGTAGCAGGCTGAGACGACTTCAGGTTGCGGGAGATCAGCTACATAGCTTATCTAAAGATTGCAAACACCTACAAATCCAACGGGAGATCGAAGAGAAGAAGAACAGCAATTCTAGAAACAGAAAATCAACCACTTTCTGAAAGGTAGGACTGGCGGAGAAGTGAATCCAAAGCGACGGGAAGATAGACCGCGGGGGGAGGGGCCGGCTCCCGGCAAGCGGCGGAGCAACGGAGCACAAAATCGGGACTTTTAAAAGTCTGTTCCGCTGAGGGACATCGCTCCAGAGGCTTAACCGGGGTGAAGCGCACGCGGGGCCAGTGTGGCCTCAGGTCCCGCAGGGTCACAGAAGGATCGGGGTGTCTGAGTGTCGCAGAGCTTGCAGGTATTAGAACGGGGAAGCCGGCTACAGAGACAGAGCCGAGGAGTGAGCTCTCAGCTCGGGGTTACCTTGAACCGGTCGCAGGCTCGGTCAGCTCGGAGCGCGGCTGGTGGCCAGGGTGACGGGAGTAATTGGGCGCTGTTCTCTGAGGGCGCACTGAGGAGTGGGGCCCCGAGCTCTCGGCTCCTCCGGGCCGGAGACTGGGAGGCCGCCATCTTCATTCCCGTCCTCCGGAACTCTACGGAAAGCGCTCAGGGAACAAAAGCTCCCGAAAGCAAACCCGAGCGGATTACTCAGCCCGGGCCCTGGTAAGGGCGGTGCAACTCCGCCTGGGGCAAAGACACTTGAGAGTCACTACAACAGGCCCCTCCCCCAGAAGATCAACAAGAAACCCAGCCGGGACCAAGTTCACCTACCAAGGAGTGCAGTTTCAATACCAAGGAGAGCAGCGGAATTGCAGAGGAGGAGAAAGCAAAGCACGGAACTCATGGCTTTCTCCCCATGATTCTTTAGCCTTGCAGTTAATTTAATTTTTTTTATTTTTCAATTTTTTTTCTCTTCTGCTAAATTTTTTTAACTTTTACCCTTTTCTTTTTTAATGTTTTTTAACTAGTTTATCTAATATATATATATTTTTTTTCCTTTTTATATTTTTTCATTATTGGTTTTCTTTTTTTGTTTCTTTTTTATTTTTTCTTTCTTTTTTTTTTTTTTCTTTTTTTCTTTCTGAACCTCTTTATATCCCCTTCCCCCCCTCACGATTTGGGATCTCTTCTGATTTGGCTAAAGCATATTTTCCTGGGGTTGTTGCCACCCTTTTAGTATTTTACTTGTTCCTTCATATACTCTTACCTGGACAAAATGACAAGGCGGAAAAATTCACCACAAAAAAAAGAACAAGAGGCAGTACCAAAGGCTAGGGACCTAATCAATACAGACATTGGTAATATGTCAGATCTAGAGTTCAGAATGACGATTCTCAAGGTTCTAGCCGGGCTCGAAAAAGGCATGGAAGATATTAGAGAAACCCTCTCGGGAGATATAAAAGCCCTTTCTGGAGAAATAAAAGAACTAAAATCTAATCAAGTTGAAATAAAAAAAGCTATTAATGAAGTGCAATCAAAAATGGAGGCTCTCACTGCTAGGATAAATGAGGCAGAAGAAAGAATTAGCGACATAGAAGACCAAATGACAGAGAATAAAGAAGCTGAGCAAAAGAGGGACAAACAGCTACTGGACCATGAGGGGAGAATTCGAGAGATAAGTGACACCATAAGACGAAACAACATTAGAATAATTGGGATTCCAGAAGAAGAAGAAAGAGGGGAGCAGAAGGTATATTGGAGAGAATTATTGGAGAGAATTTCCCCAATATGGCAAAGGAAACAAGCATCAAAATCCAAGAGGTTCAGAGAACCCCCCTCAAAATCAATAAGAATAGGTCCACACCCCATCACCTAATAGTCAAATTTACAAGTCTTAGTGACAAAGAGAAAATCCTGAAAGCAGCCCGGGAAAAGAAGTCTGTAACATACAATGGTAAAAATATTAGATTGGCAGCAGACTTATCCACAGAGACCTGGCAGGCCAGAAAGAGCTGGCATGATATATTCAGAGTACTAAATGAGAAAAACATGCAGCCAAGAATATTATATCCAGCTAGGCTATCATTGAAAATAGAAGGAGAGATTAAAAGCTTCCAGGACAAACAAAAACTGAAAGAATTTGCAAACACCAAACCAGCTCTACAGGAAATATTGAAAGGGGTCCTCTAAGCAAAGAGAGACCCTAAAACTAGTAGATCAGACAGGAACAGAAACAATATACAGTAACAGTCACCTTACAGGCAATACAATGGCACTAAATTCATATCTCTCAATAATTACCCTGAATGTTAATGGGCTAAATGCCCCAATCAAAAGACACAGGGTATCAGAATGGATAAAAAAACAAAACCCATCTATATGTTGCCTATAAGAAACTCATTTTAAACCCGAAGACACCTCCAGATTTAAAGTGAGGGGGTGGAAAAGAATTTACCATGCTAATGGACATCAGAAGAAAGCAGGAGTGGCAATCCTTATATCAGATCAATTAGATTTTAAGCCAAAGACTATAATAAGAGATGAGCAAGGACACTATATCATACTCAAAGGATCTGTCCAACAAGAAGATCTAACAATTTTAAATATCTATGCCCCTTACGTGGGAGCAGCCAACTATATAAACCAATTAATAACAAAATCAAAGAAACACATCAACAATAATACAATCATAGTAGGGGACTTTAACACTCCCCTCACTGAAATGGACAGATCATCCAAGCAAAAGATCAACAAGGAAATAAAGGCCTTAAATGACACACTGGCCCAGATGGATATCACAGATATATTCAGAACATTTCATCCCAAAGCAACAGAATACACATTCTTCTCTAGTACACATGGAACATTCTCCAGAATAGATCACATCCTCGGTCCTAAGTCAGGTCTTAACCGGTATCAAAAGATTGGGATCATTCCCTGCATATTTTCAGACCACAATGCTATGAAGCTAGAACTCAATCACAAGAGGAAATTTGGAAAGAACCCAAATACATGGAGACTAAACAGCATCCTTCTAAAGAATGAATGGGTCAACCAGGAAATTAAACAAGAATTGAAAAAATTCATGGAATCAAATGATAATGAAAATACAACGGTTCAAAATCTGTGGGACACAACAAAGGCAGTCCTGAGAGGAAAATATATAGCGGTACAAGCCTTTCTCAAGAAACAAGAAAGGTCTCAGGTATACAACCTAACCCTACACCTAAAGGAGCTGGAGAAAGAACAAGAAAGAAACCCTAAACCCAGCAGGAGAAGAGAAATCATAAAGATCAGAGCAGAAATCAATGAAATAGAAACCAAAAAAACAATAGAACAAATCAAGAAACTAGGAGCTGGTTCTTTGAAAGAATTAATAAGATTGATAAACCCCTGGCCAGACTTATCAAAAAGAAAAGAGAAAGGACCCAAATAAATAAAATCATGAATGAAAGAGGAGAGATCACAACGAACACCAAAGAAATACAGACAATCATAAGAACATATTATGAGCAACTCTATGCCAACAAATTTGATAATCTGGAAGAAATGGATGCATTCCTAGAGACATATAAACTACCACAACTGAACCAGGAAGAAATAGAAAGCCTGAACAGACCCATAACCAGTAAGGAGATTGAAACAGTCATCAAAAATCTCCAAACAAACAAAAGCCCAGGGCCAGACGGCTTCCCGGGGGAATTCTACCAAACATTTAAGGAAGAACTAATTCCTATTCTCCTGAAACTGTTCCAAAAAATAGAAAGGGAAGGAAAACTTCCAAACTCATTTTATGAGGCCAGCATCACCTTGATCCCAAAACCAGACAAGGATCCCATCAAAAAAGAGAACTACAGACCAATATCCTTGATGAACACAGATGCAAAAATTCTCACCAAAATACTAGCCAATAGGATTCAACAGTACATTAAAAGGATTATTCACCACGACCAAGTGGGATTTATTCCAGGGCTGCAAGGTTGGTTCAACATCCGCAAATCAATCAATGTGATACAACACATTAATAAAAGAAAAAACAGGAACCATATGATACTCTCCATAGATGCTGAAAAAGCATTTGACAAAGTACAGCATCCCTTCCTGATCAAAACTCTTCAAAGTGTAGGGATAGAGGGCACATACCTCAATATTATCAAAGCCATCTATGAAAAACCCATCGCAAATATCATTCTCAATGGAGAAAAACTGAAAGCTTTTCCGCTAAGGTCAGGAACACGGCAGGGATGTCCGTTATCACCACTGCTATTCAACATAGTACTAGAAGTCCTAGCCTCAGCAATCAGACAACAAAAAGAAATTAAAGGCATCCAAATCGGCAAAGAAGAAGTCAAACTATCACTCTTCGCAGATGATATGATACTATATGTGGAAAACCCAAAAGACTCCACTCCAAAACTGCTAGAACTTGTACAGGAATTCAGTAAAGTGTCAGGATATAAAATCAATGCACAGAAATCAGTTGCATTTCTCTACACCAACAACAAGACAGAAGAAAGAGAAATTAAGGAGTCAATCCCATTTACAATTGCACCCAAAACTATAAGATACCTAGGAATAAACCTAACCAAAGAGACTAAGAATCTATACACAGAAAACTATAAAGTACTCATGAAAGAAATTGAGGAAGACACAAAGAAATGGAAAAATGTTCCATGCTCCTGGATTGGAAGAATAAATATTGTGAAAATGTCTATGCTACCTAAAGCAATCTACACATTTAATGCAATTCCTATCAAAGTACCATCCATTTTTTTCAAAGAAATGGAACAAATAATCCTAAAATTTATATGGAACCAGAAAAGAGCGCGAATAGCCAAAGGAATATTGAAAAAGAAAGCCAAAGTTGGTGGCGTCACAATTCCAGACTTCAAGCTCTACTACAAAGCTGTCATCATCAAGACAGCATGGTACTGGCACAAAAACAGACACATAGATCAATGGAACAGAATAGAGAGCCCAGAAATAGACCCTCAACTCTATGGTCAACTAATCTTCGACAAAGCAGGAAAGAATGTCCAATGGAAAAAAGACAGCCTCTTCAATAAATGGCGTTGGGAAAATTGGACAGCCACGTGCAGAAAAATGAAATTGGATCATTTCCTTACACCACACACGAAAATAGACTCAAAATGGATGAAGGACCTCAATGTGAGAAAGGAATCCATCAACATCCTTGAGGAGAACACAGGCAGCAACCTCTTTGACCTCAGCCGCAGCAACATCTTCCTAGGAACATCGCCAAAGGCAAGGGAAGCAAGGGCAAAAATGATCCATTGGGATTTTATCAAGATCAAAAGCTTTTGCACAGCAAAGGAAACAGTTAACAAAACCAAAAGACAACTGACAGAATGGGAGAAGATATTTGCAAACGACATATCAGATAAGGGGCTAGTGTCCAGAATCTATAAAGAACTTAGCAAACTCAACACCCAAAGAACAAATCATCCAATCAAGAAATGGGCAGAAG
This sequence comes from Lontra canadensis, assembly GCF_010015895.1. NCBI lineage: Eukaryota > Metazoa > Chordata > Mammalia > Carnivora > Mustelidae > Lontra > Lontra canadensis. The sequence goes on from NW_022631040.1 coordinate 8,362,579, forward strand.
ACATGAACAGACATTTCTGCAAAGAAGACATCCAGATGGCCAACAGACACATGAAAAAATGCTCCATATCACTCGGCATCAGGGAAATACAAATCAAAACCACAATGAGATACCACCTCATACCAGTCAGAATGGCTAAAATTAACAAGTCAGGAAATGACAGATGCTGGCGAGGATGCGGAGAAAGGGGAACCCTCCTACACTGTTGGTGGGAATGCAAGCTGGTGCAACCACTCTGGAAAACAGCATGGAGGTTCCTCAAAATGTTGAAAATAGAACTACCCTATGACCCAGCAATTGCACTGCTGGGTATTTACCCTAAAGATACAAACGTAGTGATCCGAAGGGGCACGTGCACCCGAATGTTTATAGCAGCAATGTCTACAATAGTCAAACTATGGAAAGAACCTAGATGTCCATCAACAGACGAATGGATAAAGAAGATGTGGTATATATACACAATGGAATACTATGCAGCCATCAAAAGAAATGAAATCTTGCCATTTGCGACGATGTGGATGGAACTAGAGGGTATCATGCTTAGCGAGATAAGTCAATCGGAGAAAGACAACTATCATATGATCTCCCTGATATGAGGGAGAGGAGATGCAACATGGGGGTTAAGAGGGTAGGGGAAGAGTAAATGAAGCAAGGTGGGATTGGGAGGGAGATAAACCATAAGTGACTCTTAATCTCACAAAACAAACTGAGGGTTGCTGGGGGGAGGGGGGCTGGGGAGGGTGGGGTTATTATGGACATTGGGGAGGGATGTGCTATGGTGAGTGCGGTGAAGTGTGTAAACCTGGCAATTCACAGACCTGTACCCCTGGGGAAAAAATATATATGTTTATAAAAAATAAAATAAAAAAAATTAAAAAAAAGAAAAAAGAAAAAAGAAAAAGGAAAAAAAAAAAAAAAAGAAAAAAATTTTGATACAGATACAGACACACACAGGGAGAAGATGGCCTTGTAAAGATGGGCAGAAATTGAAGTTATACCATCACGAGCCAAGGAACAACTGGGAACATCATAAGTTGGAACAGGCAAGAAACAGTTTTTCTCCAGACACTGAAGGAAGCATGACCCTGACAACACCATAATTTTGGACTTTTAGCCTCCAGAAGTACAAAACAATAAATTTCTCTTGTTTTTTTGTCACCGAGTTCGTTTCTAGCAGCTAGAGGAAACTACCACAAATGTTTTTCGGCAAGTGTCAAATAGTCAACATGAGCAAGACAGCTGAATGATAATAATAGCATTTACTTAGTAGTTAGTATGTTTCAGGGATTTTCCGCATGGGTTAACTCACTCGTTCCTCACAATTACCCTATGAGAACAACTATTTTGGAAAAGGAGGAGAATAAGGCTCAAAGAGTTAAATAACTTGTCCAAGTTGTCAAGCTGGTAAGTGGGACAGTAGAGATTCAAACCCAGACAGTCCAATTCTAGAGCTTGCTCTTTTAACCACAATGCAATGCTCCCACCATAATAATGATGGCAATAATAGTAATAATCATCATAAGGATAATCTGATCTGTCAGTACTTGGATGATGTCCTATCACTGGGGCTTGACCTTTGAGTTATTTTTCTAGCACTGGGCATGGATTTTTGCTTACATATTCAGTCTCACCAAATTTCCTCTATAACCACTAGTATGAATTCGAAAGATGGTGAATTGGGGATAAGAGGTAGCGAGTCTGTGACAACGGAATGATACAAAAGCTAATGGCTCACTTGGGAATTGAACCAGCGACCATGGCTTCATTAGCTTTCTCCTGGAGTGAAATACTTTTAATTGTGTTTTACTTCGTGAAATGGCTTAACACAAATTTAGCTAGACTCTGGATGCCTAATCTTCTCTCCTATAACAGCTGAATCTTTCTTTCACATGTCTATGCTATTATACATTTAGTAATCTTGTTGGCTTTAAAGTGATACCATTTGTGTGGTTCTTTTCTGCAAATGGAATTAACAACATCACTGACTAAATGATACATTGTAAACAACTTCTGTAGGGACTTTAGGCTATTCCATCATGATTTGGCTGTGCTGAAATATACAATTTATATGTGCACAGAAGAAATTGAGGTCATATAGATAACTGGAGTGTCCATTTCCAAAGTAATATTCAAATTTTTGAGTGAGACATGTTTGTACAATATTTCCACTTCAAATAATAAAATACCTGCTACAATTTACAGATAAGAAAACTGAGACCCTGAGAAGTTAAGTGGATTTGCCTAAGGCTCTACGACTAGTTAAGATGACTAAGCAAGCCTCTAGTCTCATTTCTAATCTTAAATTCTTTCCATTATTCATCATTTTATTTAATTGGGAAATCAATAGGCATTTGACTTGATGTCATGCATCTGTCTTTTGCGTTTTCTTTAACTTTCAATTGGTTAAGTTAAATTTTTAAGGATAAAAATCTTGAATTCTCTTCAATAAAATACAAAAATACATCATTTTCATTGCATCCAAAACCTAATCTTTATGTTTTCCAGTGTATATACTTATGACTATATATCTCAGTTTGTATTTTGCTACTTCATGTCAAAAAAGAATATACGTATTAGTGTACTTAAAGTGGCTTTTTTTTCTGTCCACTTGAGGTACACTCGTTTTTGGATGGACTGAGGTGTTGATTATTGACATCAAATGTCATTCCATTTAGTTAATAATAAAAGGATACTTTTAAAAGAAAAATGCTAGACTCATTGATATATACTCATGCAAAACTTAGGTATATCAAGCCAATTTCTTCTCTAAATACTAATTGTGTTTCATAGGACCATCTTCAAAAAGTACCATTTTAAACTCTGTAAGAAACAGCTTTTGAAATCTTCAAAGTGAACGTACACTTCATATAGGGTCTATTCTGTACCCAGTAATACCAACTGTTTGAGGTCCATTTAGGAATACTGGGTTATTACAATACTTATTCTCTAAATTACTAATTTGTCTGAGATCACCCTCAAGGTCTCCCTTCACCAATACATAGAAAATGGAAAATTTTGTTGTGTTATAAGAAATGATTATGGTATTTTTCCTTGTAAAAGGTAATTTATACTAAAAACTTATTTATGATAATGTACTCATTTCAAGGTTCAGTTGTTCTTGCTCAAGTGAATGAGAAAGTTAGGTTCCTTTAGATGTTGAAGTTTTTGTAACCCAGGAATCTGTTTATTTACAAAGTAGCAAATTTCATAAATGAATGAATGGATACTTCATAGTTACTAAAGCATTCAGTCTCAAAACTTTCAGGGCATATATGATTTGGTAAACTAGTGTCACAAAAATCTACCTGTCCAACAAAGAAGCCCTACTAAAACTTAGCAAGATGTTTCTTTTACACATTATACTTTCTCTCATGTTGCTACATCATTTCATTCATTCATTCATTCATTCATTTGTTCATTCATTTAAGAATATTTGTTGAACACTAACAACATTCTAGGTGCTAAACATAATGAACAGGATATCTGTTCTACTGGAGAACATACATATTTACCGAACTCTGTTTTTAAATGAGAACTCATCCAGTCATACAGTCTTCACGGAGGAGGTAATATTTGGGATAGGTACTGATGACAAGTGGCATTTTGTGCAATGAAGACATTTGTCTAGTGGGAAGCAACATTCCAGGGCAAAACGTGTGAAGGCTTGCATCTTGAAAGGGTCTGATGTGTTTTTGTAACCAATAGAATTCTACAGTGCAGCCACAGAATGCCTCAGGTTATTTTCATCAGAATTAAAAATGTGTCAACTTTATTGATGTCCTAACAGAATTCATGTGTCAATATTGTCACCAATATAAATCATGCTTCTGAAAATGCAGGCTACTCACCTGCTTCTTCCACTAACTTCTTCATATCTGCCACAGCCCAGCACGTGCTGGAGTACAGCATCACACACGGGAGGATTTGAGAAACCTCAGATAGCATACTGTTCCTTACACCCCCAAATTCTTTGTGGGATGAACAAATAAGCAAGCAAAAATGCAACACTTATTTCTACTGCTTAAATCTGATATATATATATATATATATATATATATATATATATATATATATATATATATTTCATTGACAGTATCTGCTTGTTCTTTATACCACTTACTTACCATTTCTAAAAATGCTACTGAAGATTTTTTTCTTTTGATATTGAAGAGTAATGCTTATCACCCTTGAAAGTTTTCATAACATGGTACTTTCCAGATTGTGAGGGCAAGCTGCTGCTGTCATATGATTGTGGTCATCTACAATCGTGCTGCCAGAATGCCACACCTAAAATAATTTTACTGTAATTTCTTTCTTTGCTCTACTATGTCATCACATTAGAAAAAAATGCAAAGAAACTAGTTTGGGGTTTTTTTTGTTTGTTTTTTTGGTTTTGAATAAAACATGAGGGAAAAAAAATCTATGACAAAAATGCATTCTTCCACATTTGGAGACTCATTTTTCATGAGGTAAGGTTTCATACAATGGCACTTGCAAAAGGATAGCTTGAGGTAAATTTAGAGCAATGAAAAAAAATTCAATGGAGACACTGTGACTCTACTACTTTAATTTAAATGTGAAATAGACATATATTTGCTCATTTTGAATAAGTCTCTTCCTATGAGATGGCACAACAATGTGTACAGAAGTTGGCTTTCATTCTGACTTTTATTCACATTTTGACATTAATAAAGAAAATAAGAGGATCTACTTCACATTAGTGGTCATGGGAGAAAAGCCTTCCTTCCACTTCCATTTTGTTTCTTTTCTTTTCTTTTTCTGCAATTGACACTGTTTACTGAAACCACAGTTCTACAAAAGCGTGAAAAACCCAAATACAAAGCAGTGGCCAGAGCTGCCTGTGAAAAGAACACCCAGGAGAAGAACCGGAAGAGGGAAGCCCAGGAGCAAGGTATTAAGAAGAGGTTAGAAGATAAAAGGGTAAGGCTGAAGGTCGCAGCAGTCCCTGGCTTCTATAGGCTACATAGGCTACATCCAGGGGGGATGGGTGGGGAGAGGGTTTCCTACCTCCCCCTGCCTTCCCTTGGCAGATCCCACCAGGTCTCCTGGAACTGGCCCTGTCTTTCTATATTAGCAAAGCAGGACACGTCATCTGTGTACATTTGATCTTATTGCAAAGGAGGGGAATGAAAGGTCTATTCTTTTGAATAGTATCTCCCAGAAACTACATCCTCTTTTAGGGCTTGAAACATTTCATTTTGGAAGGTTTAAAAAAATTAGAATCTATGCCAATAAAATTTAAACTTAGATTTTATGATATAATTAGCTAAAGAATTTAATTTTAAAACACTCAAGTCCAACTATTTTTTGAAAATAAGATGAATATTTAGTTTTGAACACTTTCATTTATTTATTTAAAAGATTTATTTACAGGGCACCTGGGTGGCTTAGAAGGTTAAGCATCTGCCTTCGGCTCCTCATCAGTGGGGAGCCTGCTTCTCCCTCTCTCTGCCATTCCCTCCACTCGTGCTCTCTTGGCTCTATGTCTCTGTCAAATAAATAAAATCTTTTTATTTTTATTTTTTTCATTTTTTTTTTTAAAGATTTTATTTATTCATTTGACAGACAGAGATCACAAGTAGGCAGAGAGACAGGCAGAGAGAGAGGAAGAAGCAAGCTCCCTGCTGAGTAGAGGAGCTCGATCCTAGGACCCTGGGATCAGGACCTGAGCCGAAGGCAGAGGCTTTAACCCACTGAGCCACCCAGGAGCCCCTAAATAAAATCTTTTTAAAAAAGATTTATTTACTTATTTTAGAGGCGGGGTAGAGGGGTTAGGAGAGAGAGAGAATCCTCAAGCAGACTCCCCATTGAGCATGGAGCCAGACGTGGGACTCAAGCCCAGGATCCTGAGATCATGACCCACACTGAAATAAAGAGTCAGGCAATTAACCGATGACACCACCCAGGCACCCTGAATACTTTCATGTAATGATAAGACAATTAATGCATCCTTGAGGAGTCACATGGAAGTCTCTTTCCAGACTATCACTGCAAAGAAGTACATTTAGAAAAGGAACAGGAGTTGGAAATTTATAAATTTAATTGCAGCTAAGGTACTATTATCTACAAGTCAACATTTTCCTTAAAACAGAAAAAATAACTTACTATTTCTTATAACTTGCTCCTCCTGCATCAAATCCAAAACAAAAAAGAGAGCATGCCATCACTGTGTTCTTGGTAGTTTTATCTGATCACTCAGAAAAAAGGCACTGGAAATCATAAGGGTAGGCTGATGTTTACAATGAGGAGGTCGCTGCCCCCCATTAAACCCTGCCTGGCTCACCACAGCATCAGATAATAACAGCATGTTCACCAGGTTTTCCAAGTGATGAAAATGTCAGGGAACCCAAAGTTATGGTTCCCCCAACAACCATAACTTGACTATTTTGCAGAATTATTAAGGAAGAAAAGTTAGAAACTGACAAATCATATAAACTTACGGTTACACGGAATTCACGTCTACATAGAGCAAAAATTCAATAATGAGACAACTTAACTGTGTAGCTCAGATAAAATCACCCCTTACCTAAGACAATCATAGGAACAAAACTATTTTTGTTTAAACTAAATTATTTAGATAATTAGCTCAGAATATTCTATTCTGTACATGGAGATAAAAAGGGGAAAAATAACAACTAGAATGATTTGAACTTCAGAATATAATAATAATTTATATTAAATTGGTGTGTTTTCTATCATAAACATACAGCTAACCAAAATAGATCATTTGACCAACGAAATTGACTTTACTTTATATTTACACTCACAGATACATTCATAAAGGGATGCCCAGTGAATCTTAATTTTACTTTTTATATCAAGAAAAGTGCCATTTTAAAAACGGATTCTAGATATAGCTGTGGTGATATCAGGTCAAGATGGAGAGAGACACTTCAGTGTTCCACTTATTTATGTATATGTAAGATAAGAAAGAAAGAAGGAATGATGGAGTCTGAGGAGAATAGGAAACTGCTTGTTCTCTAAAAGGCTTTAGAATTCAATTAGTCCTCCCCACTCCAAAAAATAGCAACCAAACAAATAAGTCAAGAAAACAAAAGCCAAAGGGTAGGGTCATTAAGGAGCTGTGAGACAGGTGTGTAACAAAGTGAGCTGAGAGCTCGGGTCCTCCCCTCTGCAGTCTGAGAGACCCCTGGCTTACCAGCAGGGGCCGTGAGCCCTAGCTGCTAGCAGTCAAGGTGGGTAATGGCAGCCTCTACTGAGAAAGATCACTTCGTAAAAGAAGAACGGTCACAGCACACAGTGCCCATCAGTGGACTAATTTCCAGTTTTCTCTCAGAGCTGTGAGAGAACCCTCCACAGGCTGAAAGGGACCCTAGACTTTTTTTTTTTTTTTTTTGGACTTACAAAGGGTAGAGGGCTAGAAAAAAAAGTTCTCGTCATATGAAGACTCACACTGTTTATTTTTAATGCTAAAAAGAAATGCATATTGTTTTCTACCACAAGCTGCTTACATGGGTCATAGCAGTTATTTGAATAAAAAAGATTTTTTTTTTTTTTTATAGTCTTAGCAGGAAAAAAAAAAAATCCCTTGGCATTTAGTATTATGATGCTAGTCAAAATACCACTCAGCATATTTTGTTAGATGTATACCTCCCTTTTAGAAATAACTGTCATCCCTATGTTTATGTCACCTTACATTTCAACTTGATTTCTGGGGATTGAACTATATCTCTTTTCTTAGATCTTAGATTTGGACTTCTCATTAAAAATTCTTAGAGGTATCACTAAATTTTCAATAATAAATATTTGGCTTTGGCTCTCTTTTATAACTTTTCATTTCTTCTACAAAGAAACATTAATTTTCTGAGGTTTATTCTCTTTTTCAAACATCTCATGGCTAAACATCTGATTCAGTTATGTTAAATAGTCAAGGTCTGTTTATTTTAGAAATGGTATATTTAAGGCCTTCAGAGTTCACAGATTGTAGAAAGTTACTTTTCTATATGATTTCCCTTTGCAGTACTGGTGACTAAGTAGCGAACTGGGATGACAGAAATTAATACAAGGGCGCCTGGGTTGCTCATTTGGTTAAGCATGTGCCTTTGGCTCAGGTCTTGATCCCAGGGTCCTGGGATTGACCCCCACTCCACCCTTCCCCCGCCATGCTCTTTCTCTCTCAAATAAATAAATAAAATCTTTTTTTAAAAAAGCAATTAGTACACACATAGCCGTGGGAGTGGTGTGTTTTCCTCCACTAGACTGAGTGAGGTCTTTGAGGCCAGGGGTTATGCTGAATTCATTTTTGTCTTATCCTAGTGCCTTTCAGCAAGAAGAAATTGCTAAATACATGAATTTCTTCAACTGAAGTGGTAATCATAGAATGATGTTGGATGAAGTAAATAATTAAAAATAGTGAACAGTCTAGTGACCATGATAATTTAGGTCGACTTACCAAAAAATGGCAATTTCCTGTGGTTCACTCTATAGCTTCATCAGATTCATGCTACCTCCCCAACCCCCAGAACCTTACAATATCCATAAGGTTTTCCCATCACAATCCTTTAAGAAGGATGGAGATTTTCCCTAGTTCTATCCATTCCCCTAAAGAGAATAACAATACAATTAACATTCCTAAGGCACAGAGAAATGAAATAACCCACCGTTTCCTGAGTTGACGTATTCTTTCATTTAACAACTATTCCTGGGCCTAGGATGTGCAGACAGTAGTCTAGGGACTGAAGGTTCAGAAGTCATGAAAGCAAAGACCCTGCGTCAGGGTGGATCTGACAACACCATGGGGTGTCCAGACAAGTCCCCAGGCCAGTACATTACTGACTCTAGTGATACGTGAGGGTGTTGTAAGAATACGGAGGGGCAGCTGAGTCAGGCCAGGAAGAGTGGGCAGGAAAGCCCACTAGGAAACTTCCTGGCCAGCATGAGATGGATAAGCTGGTCAGACAAAGAGAGAGGGCAGTACGGGGAGAAGCTGAGCCAGGAAGTGTGGCACATCACAGGCCCTGGAAGTGAGGTGAACGAGGCTGGGCCAAGCCTAGGTGAGGACGAGGAGGGAGGCAAGGCCAGAGCTGTACACAGCGGTCAGAGTAGAACCAGTCAGTGGTGAGTCCAGGAAAATAATAAAGCTTATAGAAAAGTTATTGAAAAACACGTCTGAAAAGCATTCATAAAACACTATTTGTGGGTTTTTGTTTTGTTTTGTTTTCTGGTGATTTGATTACATTGCTTGGACTCATCAAAGCGGAGAAATCATTCAATTCTGTCCAATCTCTTCATTTTATCGACAAAAGTTAAGCCTGGAGAAGTTACATGACTTGCATGAAGTCCCAAACCTGGTTCTCCAGTGCTGGATGAAACGCACCCAGGTCAGCGGGCTCTCCCACAAGGTGCTCTTTGCTGACATCCTGTTTGCCTGTCTCCTGGTTCCTTTAAACCCTATGCTGAATTCTTTCAAATGTGAGGTGTGCCAACTAAACAGTTTTTGGGGGTTGGATCAGTGACTTGTAACAATTATTTTCCAGAAGTACTAAGCATTTGGTAAGTGCCCAGTCATTCTCCCCTTCTCCCCCATTTATAGATGTTCAGTTTTTCCAAATTCCTCTATTAAGTTTTCATGTCTTGCTAGAGCTTAAACATGTACAAGTTCGAATTCAAAAGGCTTATTTTAAGTGTACAGTTAAGATGGCAAACATGAAACATGCTGACTGTTGCAGTTCGATGATTAATGCCACAGATAATCACCGAACATGTTTTATTGCACAACTGATAACATGCGCACACAATGAAGACACAAAGATACTCTGAACTAGTCAACGTGCTCAAGACTAAATGCCAGCATTTGTTTTTATAGTTTTTGTAATCTCACCTGCTAAGACCCTTATCTTCATAAAACCACTGAATTCCTGAATAAATATTGTGCCACAGATTTAAATCTTCTGGGGGATTTGATGCAAGTGGTTGCTGGATTTTACGTCTCAGAAGCTCATATCTAAAGCAAAAGACAAGCAGAAACATTGGGATTATCTCAACTAATGTTATTACCAAAACTCAGGTTGTTGCATAGCATGAGTGTCTAGTGTGTGCACATAAACGAAAAGAAAACATCTTAATTTACAATCATGAAGTTTTTTTTTCCAGGTAATCACTGTCTTCTGGCTCAAGTTTTAGGTATTCAATTATTTTGAAACAATCAGCTACATTCACATTTTACTATTATCAGTAAGAATGATAACATTTTAGATTTCTTCTATTTCAGATTTGCCAAAACATTATCACCAGTTTCACACAAAGTGGAAATACAAAATGCTTATAAAGTTAATGGTTTTCTAAGACATCAACCCATCAGTGCTTTATAAATAATGATAATATTATCAACTTGCTACTCTTGGCTGAGTGTCGAGATTGTTAAAAAGCTATTTCAGAATCACACACGTTTCTTTCATCTTATCTATGTCCCTGACCACATTCTTTACAAGTTTCCAGATAATAATACCCTGCCAGAGAATTATTGTGTTAGCTTCAGAATTCTGAGACATTTTTGTGTAAATGTATCATTCAGAACAGGCATCGAGTTTGTCTAACATATAATAAAAACATATTCTGAAAATCAAGAGAAGGATTACATCAAAAATTGTTAGAGATCAGTGATTGTTGTTTGAAGGGGTTTGAGAGCTTCACAAAATTATATTCTTATCTCGAACTTCTATGGCTCCATATACGTCGAGATATACAATATGAAATTGTATTCAAGTTAAGAGTGGGGGTATCCAATTAGGAATTAGTTCTACATTCATACGTGAGTAAAAGCCTCCCTTCCTTCCTTCCTTCCTTCCTTCCTTCCTTCTTTCTTTCCTTCCTTCCTTCCTTCCTTCCTTCCTGGAGATAAGACCATAGCAAAATCCAAATGCACTTTCTCTTACCTCAAATTGGGTCCATTTGGTCTGGATGGTGGCTGCCACGAAATTCCAACATATGATTCACTTAGTGGAACCACCAACAGTGGGTTAATGCCCTGAGGTAGTGTTGGGTGGGTGGTAACATGGGTAGGTAAACTCTCTGTGCACCCTCCTAGGTACCCGTTACCTCCTGAGCAAGCCACAATGGTGACAGAGTAATTAGTGAAAGGAATCAGATGAGTAATTATTTGACTTAACACTGAGGGAGTCACATTGGTTATTGTGATACGAGGATCCGGCATGTGGATCTCATAGCGAAGCAGGTCTCCATTCTGCATGAGTGGGGGTTTCCAAGTGACCTGAAGTAAAAGATAAATTTAGAATCAGTGTGACAACATACGAACAGAGCAAGTGAAGTTCACAAGACCTAGAATTTTGCCGTGCCTTGTTTTCAGTTAAGCCACTTTCTAAATGCCTCCTTTCGACTTAGCCTTTTGCACTAGACAGTAATGAAAGGTTTGGGATCAATTAGCAGTACACCAGGAACTACATGAAATGCTGTTTCCTGGGTTTGGCTTTTCGTCGTGATACTTTCTAGGACTGTCAGACTAATACACACCTTAGTGATTCATCTCCACTGCGGGTGTTCTAAAGGACACAGAGCACACACATGGAGGAAATTCACACATCCACAGGCATCAATGGGGCAGCAGCAGGATTTGACAGTTTTCTTGTTTATAACTCAATTAAATGAAACATCAGAACTCCCCGCTTTGCATTATTAGTATGTACTCTAAATATGTCACTACTTTTTTTTTTGATGGTGAGAAGGAATGAGACTTTGCATTTTCTGAGGATGCACAATTGAGTTTCTGAATCTCACACGTGCATCATGTAGAAAGTAAAGCAGCAGCAAATTCTAGTCTCAGATATAAGAGATAAGCCTTGAAAAAGGCAAGCAAAGGATGATCCTGTTTAACTAACACATGGGCCTGAGCACCAGAAAAAAAGAAACATTTTATAGTGGAATATTACAATGTTTAATATTCCTTTTTTTTTTTTTTTTGCCTAATTTTTTTAAGGCTATAGTGGTACTTAAGCGTATGAGTATGCTCATGTTTTGGGGGTAAAAGAACCCTAGAAAAATGTATATAGGCCATTAAAAAAATCACTTTTTTACATACTATTCTGGTTCCTCTCTTATCATTGTCTTGCAATGTCCCTTAAATTTTGGAGTATATATTTCATCTCCTAAATAGCCTGTAAGCTTCTTGATGGCAGGGCCTAAATTGTATGCCCATTTAATGCCATGCACACGGAGATAGAATTCAGTAAGTAACTGTACTCACAGCTGATTAGATTATATGTTTTCCCTGAGCATAGTTATTTTGAAAATTTAAAAGACATATTTCCAGAGTAAATATATATCGATAGCCACATTTGTAACTCTATACAAAATCAAAGTCAGAAAAAAGTAACAAAAATTAGGATAGAGAAGGACTGACCAACATTTTCTATCTTAAATCAAAGGGAAAAGAGTTTCTTCCAGAAGGAATATCACCTGGGATTTTCAGAGGGCGTTCTTACTAATAAGTGGCAACAAAATGGGCTCCCACCACATGTCAGTTGTCTAGTTGCTTGATGACTGTGTCCTAATTTATAATTAGCAATGACCCAGTATCTATTCAGATTTTACTACATGGCTTGCAATTGTTAATTTTAAAAACTTCTTGGAGTGGCCCACACTGTGCTAGGGCGAAAAGAAGGTTTAAATGTGTTCCTTATGAGCATAGCGGATGTGTCTGCATGTAGGGAAGATCAAAGAAACCTGAAGAGCAAAGGTTGTAGAAAAGATACAGGATTCTATTTGTTTTGGAGGTGCAATGCTCAGTGGACACAAAACAAGGAGTCAAGGTCAAACTCAGGGCTTCTTGATACTTGTCACGTACATGAAAAATGGAAGAGTTATGATTGCTAAATTCAACCCTACTGATATGTGGAATACCACTTCTTTGCCTCTCAAGCCAGAACATTCCGAGTTCAGGTCAAGGTCTGGCAGCACTCGAAAGAATGAAAACTTAGGAGACTCTGCAGTTGAGCTAATAGTAAATTGATTTGGAACTTGGTATTGAGGCTGAGAAAAACCATTCATAACATAAAACTTGAAGGGTGCTTGGGTTGCTCACTCGGTTAAGCATCTGCCTTCAGCTCAGGTCATGATTCCAGAGTCCTGGGAGCAAGCCCTGTGTGGGGCTTCTTGCTCAGTAGGGACTCTGCATCTCCCTCTCTCTCTCTGACCCTCACCCCACGCATGCTCATGCTCTCTCTCTCTCAAATTAAATAAAATCTTTAAAATAAAGAGATAAATCTTGGATAAGATATCCAGAAGAGGTTAAGAGACTGGATGTAATGACACTGGAGATAGTCATTTGATCTTTGGGGAAAAAAAATCCAATTTTCTGTACTATAAATGTTTACATCTAGAAATGAACTATTTTTCTCATTTAAAAAGTTAGAAAGAAAATGTCTTTTTGACAGTATTGAATTGGAAGACATGAATCTACTTCTACAGAAATTTTTCGAAGGACTTTTACGTGGAGAAGGCAATTGTCCTTATGGTCAGTAAGCTAACAGAAGTGGCATCTAATTGGATTACCTTCCTGAAAATACCCTGCAGCCATTATTAAAAATAAATGTGTCTAAGATTTTAAGGAGCCAGCTAGCTAAATATTGTATTCTATTCTTTCCAAGGCTTTAGACCATATTTACTATAGTATGGCCAAAATGTATGAGATTAACACTTTCAGTTTAACGTCCCATGGTTTTTTTTATATACATGGGCCACAGGAAGGATTATGGAGTATTGCCGAATCCCAGAAAACTAGCACCAAAGAGTCTCTTCCTGACCTGAATAAGTGACAGATAGACAGATAGATGTTCTCTAAAATAGTAATTTTACATTGAAATCTGTTACATAGAATTATAGTTATTGGCTAGAAATAAAATGCTTATTTCAGAGGTGTCTTGCCTACCATAATTATTTTTTAGTTGAGTGCTTCTTAGATTTCCAGTTTTCTTTTCAGTTATTTTTTGGAAGGCTTCATGTCTACATGTGATTACATAACTCTAAGACTACTTAATCAATACAACATATGGATATACAAGGACCAACAGTGTGGAATACTTGACTCCATATAGCAATTCCTCTTAACAAAGGACTCCCTTGCAAAGCTTCTCACATGGAATAAATTGTACAATAAAATATTTGTTGAAATAAAATTAAATTTTCTCTTTCAAAATGTCATCGCTTTCTTTTAAAATTGTTAACATTATTTTCTCATTTCAGATATTAGATTTGCATTTTAAAACTAGAGAAAGAGTATATATGTATAGTATTTATATATTTATAATATATGTAGATATAGATGATATAGATATAGATATAGATATAGATATAGATATATAGTTGATTATGGTCTTTCACCTCTACCTTCTTCCCATTCCTCTCCACTGCCAGCTACCCTCTTAAAAGGAATAGGTAATATTTTGGGATATATCCTCCCATACTTTCTAGTATGCTCATATAACTAAAGCAACTATACCCACACATATATAACCTTTCTCTTTTTAAAATTTTTACAAGATATGTTTATTCTATACCTGTTAATCTGCAACTTAATTTTTACACTTAACAAGAGGACAGACTCATTCTTTTTCTGTTACATAATATTCCTTTCATGACTGAAAACAAATTATTCAATTTTTAACCCAATGACATTTTCTTACTGCTAAAAACAATATTTGAAAATATATGCATATATATTGTTGTATTTGTTTTTTATTGGACAGATTAGCAAGAATTGCTATGCCAGAAGCTATATTATGTTTAATTTTAATCATTATTGAGGGATTACTTTCTAAAAGGTTGAGGTAATTCACTTTTTCACAGACAATGAAAGAAAAGTTTCCATGATCTGCTTCCTCATAAACTATTAAAATTACCACTCCTTTCAGTATTTGCTTATTACTTTATTATTTCTCTATTTCTTAATTATTACTTATTTCTCTAATTAGTTTGCATTCTCTTGATTTTTTTTTTTAAGATTTTATTTATTTATTTGACAGACAGAAATCACAAGCAGGTAGAGGCAGGCAGAGGGAGGAGGAAGCAGGCTCCCTGACGAGAAGAGAGCCCAATGTGGGGCTCGATCCCAGGACCCTGGGATCATGACCCGAGCCGAAGGCAGAGGCCTTAACCCACTGAACCACCCAGGTGCCCCCGCATTCTCTTGACATTTTTGGCAAGGGATAAATATTTCCAAATATTATTGACCCTTTGCATATCTCCCCTCTAAATTATCCATATTTTGCACATTATTTCCTATTGAATTACCATTTTATGTTAAATTATTAGAAGTTCTTTGTATATTATGGGGAAATAACCTATTTTTCTATAATGTGTGTTACAGCTGTATTTTACCAATCTATCTCTTGGAGTTTAACGTTTTTTTTGTTTTGTTTTTTTCTTTTTTGAGGGAGTCTTATGGCCAGCAAGAAACAATCAAATTATTTTCTAGCTATATATAATTATTTTTCTTTTTTAAAAAATCTTTTCTTTTTCTTTAATTTTAAAGATTTAATTTATTTATTAGAGAGAGTGCATGAGCAGGGTGGGGAGGGGCAGAGGGAGAGAGAGGAGCAGGCTCCCCTCTGAACAGGGAGCCCAACCAACATGGGGCTCTAATCCCAGAACCCCAGGATCATGATGTGAGCTGAAGGCAGACCCTTCAGCTAGGTGCCCTTAGCTTTTCCTTTAAGTCATAGTTTCTGTTTTTTGTTTTGTTTTGTTTTTCTTTGGAAAGATCTGTCTAATCTTTAAATGATATAAAATTCTTTTTCTAAGCTATTTTTTCACATTAAAATTTTAATTTATTGGAATTTAGTTATAATAGAAAGATCTTTTTTTCTTACACATGGACTGTCAGGCCAGTGCTATTTTTTTAAAAACATTATTTCCCACTGAAATAAAATGTTGCTTCTACAATAAGTTAAGTTCTCACGTATACTTGTATCTGTATCTAACCTCTAGTCTGCTCAAGTGATCATTTGTCTGTTGTTATGCTAATACCATACCATGTCATGATTCAGTAGCTTTATGATAAGTTGAAATACTGAAGATGTCACCTTGGCATTTTTTTCTTTCACAATTTTCTGGACTAGTTTGACCATTTAGCCTTCTTTATATAACTTAAAATCATTTTATCCAGTTTGAAACAAAACATTATTGGCAGTCTGATTTGATTGATGTTAGGTGTATATGTCAACCTTGGAAGGATTAACTTACTGTGGAATTAAGTCCTTTCACCCAGGAAGACAGCATAGTCTCCTTCTGTTGCAGTGTAAAGAAGTTGAGAACAGCATGGGCTCTTAGAACCACCATATTGCTTTGGGGTGAATCCCAGCTCTTCTCCATATGTAATCTTAGGTAGGTTACTTCTATTCTTTTATTTTTTTTAAGATTTTATTTATTTATTTGACACAGAGAGAGAGATCATAAGTAGGCAGAGAGGCAGGCAGAAGGAGAGGGGGAACCAAGCTCTCTGTTGAGCAGAGAGCCCGACGAGGGTCTCGATCCCAGGACCCTGAGATCATGACCTGAGGCGAAGGCTGAAGCTTAACCCACTAAGCCACCCAGGTGCCCCGGTTACTTCTATTTTTAATTCCCAGTATTCCTGCCTATGAAATGGGGATAGTAATAGTATCTCTTTGCTAGAGGTGGATTAAGCATTGAATGAGAGCAATTCCTAGAACTTAATATGAACTTGGTAAATAGTAGTCATCATTGCTATTTCATTTTCTTCCATAAGATACTACAAATATATATAAATAATATATATTATTATTTGATTTAAGCAGACATCAATGACAGGCCCACCTTCATGAATGGGTGATAAAATGGTGATTAAGACAACTCTTTTTACTTTGGGTTATTATCAGATTTGTAAATGAGCGACACTAAGAGTATACACCCTAGTAACACAATGCATGGACAGAATCTGGTGGACATTGCTACTCCTTGTAGCCCATGATCACAGTGGGTGTCTTTAGCAGTCTGAGCGGAGCGAAAGCTCTGACACTTGAAGACTGAGAACTGCAGACCTTTTGTCTTTCATTCTGCTTTAGCTGTGGAAGGTGGGGCTGTGCTTGAGTCATCACCATCGAAGTTTTTTTTTGCCACATCACAGTTACACGACATAACTGCATGTTTTATTTTCTATTAGTCCTCAATTGTACTCAAGACCATTAAAAAAAACCCAAAAAACAAAAACCCCAAATCTTGCCATTTGCAATGACGTGGATGGAACTAGAGGGTATTATGCTAAGCAAAATAAGCCAATCAGAGAAAGACAATTATCATATGATCTCACCGACATGAGGAATTTGAGAAACAAGACAGAGGATCATAGGGGAAGGGAGGGAAAAATGAAACAAGATGAAACCAGAGAGGGAGACAAACCATAAAAGACTCTTAATCTTGGGAAATAAACTGAGGGTTGCTGGAGGAGAGGGGGATGGAAGCTATGGGGTGGCTAGGTGATGGACATTGGGGAGGGTATGTGCTATGGTGAGGAAAAACAAATAAATAAATGAAAAAAATTAAAAACAAAACAAAATAAAATACTTCAGTATAGCAACCTCTAAACCTTTATAAGCAACCTTGTAAATCTTGCACTTTTATAAAGTGAACAGTTGAGTCTTAAACACCAGCAATCCTAGAAATCGACTTTATATTTCTTTCAGTTGACTTAGGAAGTATGTTGATAGATGTCATGACATTAAACCATCCTTACATTTTTGGAGTCAAGCCAAATGTCTCCTGGCATGTCATTCTTTTAATATACTCCTTGATTCAATTTGCTAATATTTTATTGAAAAGTTCTGAATCTATATTCATATATGAAATTAGTCTATAGTTCTACCGAACTATCTTTTTCAAGTTTTAGTAGAGCACTTTTGCCAACTTTAGAAAATGCAATGAATTTTCTTACATGATTAAATACCAAATAAACCTGCATGGTTTTTACTTTTTTAGATAACCTCTCTGACATCATATATTATTTATTTTCTTTATAATCAAATAATCAAAAACAGAATTAAGAATATGACTTTGATATACAGCTGTGCTCTCCAATTTTCCCTTCTTAAAGTTCAAATGTATGCCAAGTCATATCACCTTTTTGCACTTATTATCATGTTATTTGTTTTCTGTTTGACCTAAGTAAGTATATAGAGTTTTCCCTGCATTCCTTGTTAGATCATGACTTCTGACAGGCAGGATGGGGTAGTGGTAAACAGAACATATGGCCCAATATAGAAAGAACTAGGGAGAAATACCAGGCCAGTCCTGTTCTCCCCCACCCTATTGACTGTATTCTTTATTCCTCTTAAGCTGATTTTTTTTTTCAACCAAGTCCTTGTCACTTCTGAGCATATTATATATTTATTCGTGTAGTTCTGTCTAAAATGTAAGTTCCATGAAAGTAAGGATTCTGTTTTGGTCTCTGGTGTATCCTCAGTGCTTAAAAAGGCACTCATGAAGGTATGTCCCTGCTCAATAAATGTTAGCAGAACTGAAGTTACTATTGTTGTTGCTGTTAATATTAGTGACGATTTCCTTCATCCTAATACTCAGAATGACTCTATGTGGTAAATGTCGAATCAATTTCTTAACCGGTGCATTAATGACAATACTTGTCATTAATATCTCACGTATACGCAATTTTAACTTTTAGATCTCATGTTTTACAGAGAGAAATCACTCTACTGCAGTCACATGCTTTTGTGTGTCAGGTAAGCAGTATCACTGGAAGATGTAGTTTAGCAATTTTGAGATCGTTCTGAACATAATGTGAGCCAATTATATTGAAGCACAAATATGTCACTTTAATATTTAAATATGTATCAGCCTAAACTAGATTCAGTTGAATATTCCTGAAGAGTCTCTCCATTGATAACTTTTTCTTTTCTAGATATAAATATAATGAGAATTAATTAATGATTTAAAATTATGATTTAAAAAAAAAAAACTTCTGTTAATGTACCACGGCCATATACTTCAGGTACCTTCTTAGAGATTTGAGATTCCTGACCTGGTAGGCGAGAGCCTGGGACATTGAGCTCCCCAGCCAAGCTAATCTAAACTTTAGTCAAGCAAGCCGACAAGCCATGTACATTGTTTCATCCTGGGATGAGGTTACCAAACCAAAAGTGGGAATTAAAAAAAAGAAGAAGAAGAAGAAAAAGCAAGGCCACTTGTTTTGGGTACTTTTGATCATTATTTATATATGCCAAATTAAGTAGCATTGTGCATGGAGACATTACTCTTCTGAAAATATTTGTTCTTTTTTTCAGATCTGACTAGTTATTAAATTTTTGTCATAGAGGATCCAGAAAAATGTCCAGTACATATGTAGCTTTGCCTTTGAGAAGGGACAGTGCATAAGTCGCATTGTATCGATTGGTATTGCTACTGAAGTTCTGTAAGATTCCCTCAGGATTAAAACAAAAAGTTATTTCTGGAATGATTAATGACTCTAGGTTTGTCTGGGATTTTGTTTGGTTTGGTTTGGTTTTTCTTTTGAATGAAGAGCGATTCTTAAGGTTGCCCAATCTGTCTAATAAACATTATATGCCATGTACTTCAAATTAATTTCCTTTTAGTGGGTGCTCAACAGAATTTGATATACTTTTGATATTTCTATCAAAAAGGTGTGTTGCTTTGCTAGTCTCTCATTGAAGCTAAAAAAGGGCTTTTAAAAATAGCTCTTAGTTTGCAGGTCAAATTAAATTTCTTCAACAATCTATACTGTTTAGCAACATCTAGTGTTTGCTTTTGTGGGGGAGAGAGAACACACAACATAGATCCAAGTAATAATTTCAACAGATGAACTTTGCTGTTATGCAAATATCCTTTGTTTTGTGCTCTGGTGAGCAAGCTACTGTACCAATACTTTTGGCAGTAGTACAAGACTGAATCCATGGAAGCATGTGTGTATTTACACAAAAGAGGCTTCTAAGCTACAAAACTCCCTCCTGTTTGGTTACACTAATTTCCCTTGAATGAAGTTTGTATGCAAGCCAAAACAATGGTAGTTATCCTGTCCTCCAGAGTTCATTCCCAGTAGAATGAAGTGAATAACTGAACACTTTCTAGATAGCCCAGTAATATGCTATTTTTATTTCTTTCCCCATCGTTTTGATTCTTTGATCATTAAAAAAAATCAGAATATTGGTAATTGGAACTTTTGTTAGTATGCTAATCCATTCGTCTGCATTTTCCCATCTCTTCTCATTTTCTGATCTATTTAAATCTGACGTGGTGGTTAAGCTAAGCATCCCATTGTGACATTCAAAGTATTTCAGGTGTGTGAGGCAAATGGAAGCATCTCAACAATATAATTAAGGGGATACAGGGAGAAATGAAAAACTGACATCGAATTCAAGATAGTTTGGGCCAAAGGCCAAAACCCAGTTTCTCCAGCGAATGCCTAAAACAACAAATGTGTGCCTTTTGTCAGTAGATGGCTCTGTTCAACACAGAGTCAATGAAGGGTAAATTCCGAAGTCTGCAAAGGAGAAAGAACACTCAGTGTCTTACCTCGGCTGAATCAGGTCCTAGCACACGCACCACGGGTGGCTGTACCCCAGCAGGTCGTGAGGGTCTCGTGGTCACTTCTACCCAAGCACTGCTATTTGTACCTCCATTAACAGTGCTCATTACTACCCTGTATTCATATTTTGTCCATGGGCTAAGAGCAGAAGTCTTGTCAATATACCTCATGGAATGACTTCTTGGGAGAGTCACCAGGGTAGTAACTTCTTCCTCCCCTTGGACTCTTCTGTCAATTGTGAAGTTCTCCACCAAGCCATTGGGGTGCTTGGGAAGATGCCAAGATATAATCACAGATGTTGGGGTATCAGAGAACAGCTCTGGACTTGGGATATCTTCCGGTGCATCTGGGAGTGTCCTTACAGTCTGGGACTCTGGAGAGAGGGAACATCCTTTCATAGTACAGGCTTCTACCTGGAACTTATAGGCAGTATATGGGCGCAAATCGATCACTGTGCAATTAGTGATATTTCCAGAAGTTTTCAGGGAGAGGTGGCCATGTTGGTAAATGTTATAATGGGTAATGACCCCATTGCACTTTAAAGGATGCTGCCAGGTGACCAACATCATTCTTGACTTCACATCCAGAAGAATTGGAGGGTCCATAGGTCCAGGTTCTATAAAGTGGCATAAATACAAAAAGTGATTATCTCTTGCAAACTTCCCCCATCTCTTCAAAATAAAACTAAAATGAATGATAACTCTTCTGTACAAGTATGAAATTGGACACTTGGCAAAGGCCAATTAGAAAGTAAATAGATGTCATAGGACAGTAGAGACAAGGACTGTGACTGCTTTGTCCTTAAATGTATGGGAAGTACTAGTTGAATATTATGGAGCTCAATTGTCATTTTTCCTTTCTAAGAGAATTTCATCAAATTCATTTGTCTTTCTTAAGCTAATGATTAAACATATGAAGCAGACTTTTCTGCAGTAAAGGTGTTAAAACAGAATGATACCAGAGGGCTGCCGTAACCAAAGTTCCATTTTTCTAGAGCCCCAGCAACTAATTATAATCACTAACGCTATCATAACAAACCTGCATATTTTACAGCCCAGTAAAATCCTTCAGCATCTCTCATTATATATTCCATATTATACCTAGTTCTGTTTATCATTCTAATCCATGTTTTGCAATTTATCTACTCCCTGTTAATATTATAGGTGATTTTTTACTGCGACTGTGACAGAAGCTGCCGATTTAGCTCTTTCACCTACTGATAAATAAACAATGCACAGATCTGACCTTTAGGTTAACAGGTTTTATGCTTGCTCCGCTCAGCACTCTAACTGATTCAATTATCATAAAGGTTCAGGAGGCTCCATGAATACTGAAAAAGGCCCACCATATGCCTGCTTAGGTGTTGTGGAACAGCAAATATTCTGCAGCCCTCCAGAGAAATTCCTTAATTGTAAATAATTTCACCATGCGACACAATCAAGTCACCTTGAATGCAAACCCCTCAGCCTGCGGAGGCAAAGTGTTATTTAAGCTTTACTGGGCTGCGTTAAATTCTGCAATTTGAAGGGCTGTTAAGTTTTTCAATTGAAATTTCATTTAAAATGCAGGTGCTTTTTATTATATGGAGGCTTTACTGCTCTCTAGGTACAAGCAAGAACATGGTGCAATAACACAAATCTGGCTCAATCACTGATCAGTAACAGCTGT
This sequence comes from Lontra canadensis, assembly GCF_010015895.1. Lineage (NCBI taxonomy): Eukaryota > Metazoa > Chordata > Mammalia > Carnivora > Mustelidae > Lontra > Lontra canadensis. Next base: position 8,384,810 of record NW_022631040.1, read on the forward strand.
AATTCCAGAACATTTAGCATTCTTATAAACCACGGCCTGAAATCTATAAATTGCTACAACAGATCAAGAAAATACTATATCCCCCTTTTCTGCCCATAGCAATTTTGACATTTATGAGATTTTTCTGTGAACATTAGATTTTATTGAAAATCTTTAAAGAAGATATACTTGGATTTAGTAATTGTTTAAAACAGCGTTGATTATGTGAGTGTGTGTGTGTGTGATTCAGTGTTACACCCCAGGTTTAAATTTTAGATGCAACCGCTGCTTCTTAAAGCCAGTGATTACAATAATAGCTGGGTTATATGGGCACGAAAACGAGCCCACTTTCACAAAACACGACCCACATTTGTCGCCAACCGGACTGACGGTCGAAACTTAATTACTTTTTGAGAGGGAAGATGTTATAGTGCTCTCACCCTGAAATCAAGCCGTTCCCGACAATTTGGTAATGCATCTGATTTGAAGGAGAAAAATCCTAAAAGTACAGTGATTTTGATAAGGATCATATTTTCCACGTTAATCTGTTGTTAGCTTTCATTTTAAAGCTTTCTTAAAACCACTGTGACATTTCTTTTATTCTCTGAATAGATAGTAGTGGCCGCAATTAATAGATCACTGTAAGGATACAGATCCTTGCTTATTTACACTCGTCATCCAGATTTGGCTTTTCCTAAAGGAAGGTAAGTGTGAGTCTTACAAGATGCCAGTGTCATTTTGGAAAACCGGATCCTCTGACATTGGGGTCCCTAAAATCAAAGAAGGGGATTCTAGTCTTTATTGCCTTACCCTATCTCACCACTCCCCCTCCCTCCCCCAAAAGAATAATCTACATTTAAGAATCGGGAGAGTTTCTATGAGGGTTTCTAGCAGAGTCTTGCTTAGTTAATTATTAGTTAATTCCTCATTTGTGCACTCTTAAACTGTGAGCTTCTTCAGAGAAAAGAAACAACGAAAGAGTTTGCTTCCTCTGAGGATAGGGATACACCTTTTTTTTCTCCTGAATCTGATGGTAGTTTTATAGGTGAAACATCTATGGTCACGAGATGAACTAGCACTTCAAACTCTCCCAGAACACAGGCTTTCCTTAAAGATGATCTCTTATCTTGGGAAAGATGAAATGTTCAATTTCAATTTCGTGCCCCGCCCCCGCCCCTTAAAAGCCAGCATACATTTTATTAGCTTCCCCCTCTGGCTGAGTTGGCTCCCTGCTCTTGTTGCAAGAAGGGTCCTTAAACTTGTGTGATTCAGTAGAGAAAGCTGAAAGGAGCTTAATTAGCTCCTTTGGCCAGGGAAGTGTTAAAACCTGACTCCTGGCACTCTTTCAATTTAATGCTTTAAAATGATAAGCCGAATCATCTAATTCTATATACAAATCAACTGGCATGCTCCTGCATGGTGGAAAGGGTCACCACAATTATGTAAAACATGAGTAATAACTATAATTGGGGTAGTTTGCTAATACAATAAAAAGCTCTGAACATGAGAAAAGTTATGCTCACAGTGGTAGCTATCACTTTCTAAAGTAAGAATTCATGGATGAAATGACATGAAAAAGATGGTTATAAAATTTTAATGGAATGATAAAAGGCAAAAGTCAGCCTCTCAGCTGAATTCTTAAAATCCCTATATATCACAATCAGCTCCTTAACTGTAAAATCAATGTGGAGTATAACATGTTGTCAATGCGGCTGTCACTGGAGGGGAGACTGGAACGTATGACAGCCACACAGCTCAACTGGCCAGTGATGAAAATACAACTGTACAGCCCTCTCCGTGGGTGTAATTGTTTAGAGAACTCCCTCCCGGAGCTGGGAACGGGAGCATCCTTCCTGTTGAGATCCCTGATTCATATTTCAGGCCATTTCATTACAGCATTAATAACAGAAAGTAGTTTCATTTTGGCAAATGAAATTATCTTTTATGGGAAGCTATTTTGCTCATCAGCTTCAAAAGATCAGCCCCGGCCTGAAACAGAGTAACACAATCGTTAGCGGAGGGGTCCGCTTATTTATTTTCATAGTCAGGTGTGCATCTCAGGATGGGTGTGTGTGCACACGCGCGTGCATGTGTATGTGGGTGTGGGGGGAATAAACAGTTCGAATGACTTCCACCTGGGGCACAGACAGAACTTCTAGTGGTCCGCTCAAGTATTCTACACTTGTTCGCTATTAGAATTACCACGACTGCTCAGTTTTCCTGTGAGGTTCTCATTATTGCCCTAAAGCAACTTTTTACTGTTCTAATTAAAAACTCAGTTTAAAAGCTCTGTTCAGTAATATTAACTACACACATGAATATCCCCTAAAATTGCCAGTAAATTCAAAATCAAGGTGGCAAATAGATGGGTGTATAATTATATATAGCAATATATTACACGCTATTGTTAATGTAGTCTTTCGATATTTGCTACTGTTATGTTAGCAGAAGAGGGATGGATTCTATCTTCTCTTTAATCATGAATTATTTTATCAATGTATTATTTATATCTCAACTTCTCCCCAAAAAGGATTTTTGACAGCTCATAAGAAAAGACTTAAATGAAACAGGACCCATAAAATAAAGGTAAAGAAATATTAATCTTGTGATGATGAAGGGGTATGATAGTTGTATCCCAAAACAAATATTAAAACTGGGTACTCCTTGTTTTGCACAAAAATGAATGTGCAGCTTCTTGACAACTGATAAAATAGGAAATGGGCTGTGTAACACGGGCATCACATCGGTATCTAATAAAAGGAGGTTTTGAAGACTGGAAGCTTGTTGAAATTGAAAGGATACTATTTGATAGTCTGCAAGGAGGAAAACCAATATCGGAAACTCTTTTTCTCCATTTCTCCCATGAGAGAACAGAATGTAGTTTAGGAAGAATGTTTTGACTTCAAGAACTGGGGCATATTGTGTGGTGAATGGCTACGGATTCTTCCTTGAAAGTTTGGGACAGAAAATTAAAAGTGTCGATGTGAGAATTCATGAAAGCAGAGAAAATGTCCTGAAAGAACTGGAAGTTCCAGATTTAGAAGAACAGTATGCCTTATGTGGCCAAAAGAGATCCAAGAGCGCAGGTGGGATATTGAGGCCAGGTGGGTAGAACATTTCATTAATCAATCCATCCTTTCAAAGGAGTTTCTGTTAGTTGCTTTTAGCTTTGGATCTTAGGATATAAAAATAAGAATGTAAAAAAAAATAAATATTTGCTTTTATTAATTCTCGAAGTATAAGAATTTGGCGGGGGTGGGATCCATGTACCAGAAAACAAAGTATGTAGTGATACGCATACAGAGCCATTTTGCTCTCTAAATCAGCAGATGAAATAATTTACTTTTCATCATGGATCTTCTGTTATGGACAAAACAAGATACCTATATGTCCGCATTCAGAAGCTAAAATTTAAAACAATTAGGAAGACTCTTTAGAACAGAGAAAGCAAAATAATTGTCAACATTATTGAAACCTGTAGTTCATATTTCTTCATTAAATAAAATAAAATCTACTGCTATAGATATGTTCCACTCTAATTTTAAAATGTTCTCATTTTTCTCTCATAGAGAACATTTCTTAAGGTGCAGATTGAGACTTCAAATTCTAAAACACAATAGTGAAAAGATGTGGGCCATGCAATATTAATTTCAAAACTTAAATATTCTTAAGAGCACAACTGTATTTATTAAATGATCCAGAAAATCCTGCTCCAGAATGATCTTGATCAATTAATCCAATTTCATAACAGAGTTTTACTTCTCCCTGTCACAAGACTCAGAGTATAGGTTTCGAGAATAAGAAAAAGTATTTTCCTTCTAGAACCCTCTTCTTATATATACCTCCCTGCTTCATTTTGAAATAGACATACTTTGGGCTAGGAGACACCTCTCTAGTTAGAACATTCATTATTCCAGTCAAGACAGTCAATGTTGAATGAAAGGGAAAGCCAGCAGGCTGCCTCTGACCAAGGGAGAGAATGAGGAATGTTTTGGGGATTTCCTTCTCACATTTGCCTCCTCTTCATCTGCCTTATCTCAGACTGAGGCTGAAACCACTGGTAGAACAACCTGCAAGCCACCCCCCAGGTCTCCTGTTTTCATAGACAACCCAGCAACAATTGCTTCTTCTGCCTTCTTCTGGACCGATTGTGAGGAAATAAATTTGAAATGTGCCATTAAATAAAGTGAACTCCAAATATAAGTCATTCCCTATTCCTTCTCCTGGTCTTCTCAGGGAAGGCTTTCCTGACATCCCATGTTGAGGGAAATGCTTGGCCTCTGGGCTTCCTGTCACAGAAGCTTCAGTTCTCTATTCTCTAACTACAGTTTCACTCTATGTCCCTCTTGCTAGATAAAGGCTGCCTCAAGGAAAGAACAGTGTCTACAACATCCTTGTAATTTTGATGTCTCTTTCAGTCCCTGAGACAAGAAAGATACCCAGATAAAGTCTGAGTTTTGGTTGAGTTTTCAAGGGTTGCTTAAATAAAAGTCTTCTCAATCAATACTTGAACTCACAATTTTGGCGCACCTGCTCTCTATCAGATACTCCACCAGGCCCTGAATACAGAGTCATCCCCCCATACCTGCAGGGGATACATTCCAAGACCCCCAGTGGATGCTTGAAACTGCGGATAGTACTGAACCCTATGCATACTATGTTTTTGCGATAACTACATACCTATGATGGTTTATGAATTAGGCACACTAAGAGATTAACATCCATAACTCATAATAAAAGAAAGCAAAATCGCAGATAAAGGGAGACCATGGTACAAAGACAAATGAGACAGAGACTTAGGTCCTGAGAAGTAACAGTTCAGAAGTGGCTGTTGATGAAGTACAATACAAATTAAAATTTGACAGTAGCAACGGGGAGGGAAGGCTTCATGGAGGAGGTGACATTTGAGCAGAGGCTTGATGAGTGAGCAGATTTTGCCAGACAACAAATGAGGAAGAAATGTGTTCTGTTAGATACAGATGTCAATTAACATTGCAATGTCTCTCCATCTCACTTCAGAAGAATCTCTGTTCCTTTGTAACCTGCTGTGAGAACCTCAAAGATGAATGAGGGGGTTAGGGAAAGGATACTCAAAAATGCTGACAGAAAAAGTAACGTAGGATCCAGATACAAGAATAGTATCTCTCATTGCTTCGTCCCTTGTTCACGGTACAACTCTAAGTGTGGGAAAAATAACAACAAGGTCCAATATATCGAATATGTTAAGTATGTAAAGAATACTTAAAATTCTACTGTATAAATGATAGGATACATAGCTCTATGTTCTAGCATACTCCAGGCAAAACTCACAATCAGTCTGTCAGCAATATGATGAGCTTATGAAAAGCTGTCTAGGTAAATCTACAGAAAAACTGCTTAAATCCCACAAATTTGATTTAATAATGCCTCTTAGATGAGTGGTTGAAATATAAATGTGGAGTCTTTAAGTTCAAATTTAGTAAAATCAAGTTTTTTAAGTCTTTTAAAAATATATGATAACTCAACAGTCTACTCTAGAACCAATTTGAGTTTTTGTTTTGTTTTGGAAGGAGAGAAGTCATTTTTAGAAAACAATGTCATTTTCATCAGATCATCTAATTGCCTGTGTACACCACAAATGTTTGCTGTTAAAATGACTGAAATAAAGATATTCTGTATTTCAATCTTGCTACCTAAAAAACTTTGAGAAAAATAGGTTATCTGACTTTTGACGGTCTAGGGAATCCACATTTTTAAAGAACAGTGGGTTAACTTATATTTTCCACAGGGCAGGATTTTAGTCAGCCAAAGTACCCTTCCAGACAGCTACAATTTCTATATGCATATATTGCACAGGAAACAATTGTGAGCACACAAGAGAACAGGAACAGTAATGTAAGCAGGAATGATTGTTATTTCAGGTTAAAAAAATATCCTGAAATTTCAGTGCTTTGGCAAATGTCTTCATGTTGTCAATCATATGCATCCAAGTCTAACACAATCTTAATGTATTTTTGTAAACTGCAGATAGGTCAGGTGCTTGAACTGCCAGCAGCATGCAAAAAAAACAAAAACCAAAAACAACCCCCCCCCCCCCCACACACACACACACAACAAGAACCAGGAGTTGTTTGTATTTATCTGGTTGCAAGCAGTCGAACACTACACTGACCAAGTTGGCTGGAACAAACATCTTTTATTAACACACGTTTAACGGGATTTAAAATATTCATAGGAAATGTGCATTATTATTATTTGGCACCAGCACACTAGATTTTTAAAAATGCATGGAACTGGATATTGGTGGTACTCTGATATAAATGACAAATTATTTGAAAAAAAATCCATTAAGATTCTTCACAACCCTTTTCTCTGTCCATGAGAACTTCTCTTTGCACTCAAAGCAGCATTTGTTTTTCTGTGTACAGTTCTTTTTCTGCCTATCTATCTCTTTCCAGTTTCAGACATGTCACGAGCTTGACGAAAATCACCGTCTTGCTATATCACACTAAAAATATTGCTCTTGGTGTCCTTTTATGGCACCAGGAAGTTCCGAGAGGCTTTGGCTGATGCAGAAAGGTGCCTGTTGATGGTATGAAATTGAAATGTGGGCATGAGGTGACTTCTCTGCTTTATTCTGTAAGATGATATGTAGAATTTTTACATTAAAAATTGCACTTGGGCAAATGGGCGGTGCTAGTCAGGATCAAGTATGAAGCGCAGTCCTGGCATGGAGCTGTCATCATGGCTGGTCTCATAAGCGATGCTTTGAAGCCCTGACAGAAGAAACTGCTTGTGCCCAATGCCAATCATTCACTCTTTATCAACTCAAGTGCATTTCCCTTCAGACATGGCATCCATCTCCACTGACACCCAAAATATAGAGTGCGTTGCCATTATGTCTCAGGGGTAAGCAAGCGCTGGTGACTTAACCTAGTGGGGCAGATGGCCAGCCTTTGGCTCTTTCATAATGTATGTGACTTTGCAGTGTGCACATGAAGCCAAAGAAGAAAGAAGTCATTGGTCTCAGGGAAGGGATTTAAATAAAAATGATGGCTGGGCTTCTTGGGTTAATACTGGCTATACAGCCGTGTGTTACCAATTCTTAAACTAGATGAAGGGTTAATACTATTCGCTTCAAACCCAGGCCCTGCAAATCACAACACAATGTCTACGTGCATGAAAATTCTAACCATTTAGACTCTGTAAGACTTGCTTTGTGGTAAGATAAGGCAGGAGAAATGTGTTCAACAAAGAATGCTATGCCAATTGGTACTGTGCAATGTTTTATACTTTATTTATATGTCAACTTCCTACCTGTAGGTAGAAGATCATGGCCTCTAGTCAGGAAGAATCAGCACTGAGGAAATCCAACTGTTGTCCTTTCTCTGCGGGAATAGAGATTGTGGGGGCCAAAAAAAGGAGTACATTTCCCTCCTCTTTCAGTGTGGCATTCTAAGGAGCCACCACCTCTGTAGTGGGCCGAATAATTATTTTTAGCTAACCTTTACTGAGTGCCTTCAAGCATCATTTATCCATGAGGGAGAATTAAAAGTCTATTTTCAGTTGTTTTTTTTAAAAAATGTTTCTTTAAAAACCTACTCTGAAGATGAGCTCTCTAGTTCCTTAAATGTGTATACAGTTGGTGACTATGTTGTCAGATTCCCCAGAGTGTGTGTGATATTCCCCCTAAAAGGGATGTAGGTGCCTTGAGTAGTGCACTAATGCTTTCTGGGTCTTGGGTGTCGTTTATTGCACTGTGCTGATAATTTACTAAATGGTACCCGAGAGACCAAAAGGACTGGATGTGCCCTTGTAAAGTACCTAACTTGCTCCCAGGGAGTAATTACAAATTGGGAGAAATGTACGAAGTATTATATATTATTGTTCATAATGGCTTTTTAAAAAAATAAAGTTAGCTTTAAGGAGGGTAAATAGTTCTGATTCTATGTCATTTGATGTCTTATCATCACTAAAATAATATAATTAAGGGTATTAGAGAAATAAAAGAATCTATTTAATATACAATTGATATTGTTTCAAATACCATGTCTTCTGATTAATATCTAGCCTTCTGAAAGTCACTCAGGTCCTCATTGGATATGGGGCCAGAATGACAATTGGCCAACTGAGCCACATCTTCTAAGGAGCCTCTGATCAAAAGACTTGACAAGATTAACCCTAAAAACCTCTTTGTTCAAAGATACAGTATCCTCATTCACTCCACAGAGCTTGATCTAATTTCAAACTTTTCTAAAAAAAAAAAATTACATTTCCATATATATGCTTTTATAGAAGCAATTTGTATAATACTAAGTACTATAGCCATGTATTTATTTTCTATATATAACCTAGTAAAAACGCATATATGCAAATATAACTCTTTCACGAAAAACCAGAAAAGTCTCTTGATTGAGTAAGGTAATCCCAATCTACTCTTTGTAATAGTGTAGAATCGTTGTTATCAGATTATACTTCTCTATTCTGAAGTCTGCCTTTCAGGTGTGATTCAAAGTATAATGGACTCTCTTTCCAGGAAAACGTTTAAGGACATACTAAAAATCCTCATGAAGCGAGACCCCTATTTCATGTTCTTCTGCCTGCCAGAATTCCTCCAAAGCAGATAACCGTGAGTGGAAGATGACAACTTCCCTCTGCCAGGATACCTAGATGTACCCTGAAGGCTAGAACAGGGACATGTCCTAACTTGTTGTGAATTACTTCTTCCTGTAGTAATTTTTCTTCTGAAGTCCTCACCCTCCGAGGTGCCCAACCTACATTTTTCTCAGTTCTGGAGAGTCTGACTACAATTGCCCTAGAAGAGATTATTGTCACTAACTGTCAAGAAAATAGCGGATGCTTATTTCTCGGTTTTGGAAAAACAGCCCCTAATGTAGACAAGATTTGGCGGTGTATTGTTCAGACCACTTACTGTCCTCTGAAGTCCCGAAGAGAATCCAGGAACTATGGGCACTGCCAAATCCATTGGAGGCCACCAACCGAAACTCATATTCTGTGTACGGTTGGAGATCTCTCACTTCATAACTTAACGATGCAGAAGGATTGGAAAATAACCTACATAGGAAAGAAATGTTCATTAGGGATTTTTAGATATTCAAAGAAATTAAAAAAAAAATCTTGTTGCAAAGGAGTTTCAGAGAACATCAATGTACAGTTAAGTACTATGATTTTCTGCTGTTATATGAGATCTCTCTTAAAATAAGGAGCCATTTGGCTGAGGGTTTGTACTATTACATTTATACGAGATGTAAATTCTAGTAGTATTGAGAAAATTCTAGTCTACGATTAAGACTGATTGCCATCTGGAATCTGTAGACTAAGTATTATAATTCTGTATCTACAGCCCAGACAGTATTTTCTTTTTTCAGTTCAGGTATATGCTTGCTTTATGCAATACATATGCTCATGGAAAGTTAAGAGGGAAGAAATCTTATATTAATGCTATATAAATGAAATACAGATATTTTTGCAAATCAAATAACGATTCCATAGGGTGTTTCTTGTCTTTTGTTTATTTGTACTTTTAAAAGGTGGCCTTTGTTTGTTGTCAAGGAGAACTGACCTATTCACAAATTAAGACAAAGTAAGTTATGTCCACATTGTATAATCCAGGTGACAGGGAAGAGGATGGACGAAGTAGGATACTCACTCCAGAAATCCATGGGTGGAATGGCCAGGCCTCATCTGGAGTTGGTATCTGGGAGAGCCAGGAGCGTTGTTGCGAGCTGGTGTAGACCAGACAACCTGAAGACTGGTTGGAGTGGCAGATGAAAGCCTCGGAGGCAGCACGCCATCTGGAGCTGTCGAAAAACACAGATGAATTAGAGCAGAGAAAACTGTGGAGAACATATGCTGGATGGAATCGAAATGCTCCATATACTGGAAAAACTGTTCCTCAGGATCAACAACAATGTTAAACATGGTCCATTTAATTTAACATTTTCATTCCTGAACTACTGTACTTCTTTATTGTTCATTTCACCACAATTACATTAGTATTTCAATCTTAAAAGCCAGCCCCCAAACAGCAAGACAAATGAATATGCAGCACATTCCCACCTGTACTTCTGTTTATCTAATTGAAAATAGGGAGGGAACTTAGTGAACCAAATATTAAAGTACCTTTTTATTTTAACTCTTTGCTAAGAAATCAGTGAAGGAGTCCAGATCTTTTATTTCTCCCATCTATATCACCCAGTGTCACTGAATCACACTGCTATTCATGAATACAAATGACTCTTTGTTTTTTTAAGATGATTTATGACAATTGTATTTTCTACAATGATAAACATATACGATTAACTGAAAATAGCATATTCCAGATTTAATTCTCACCTATGATATTATAAAAACTAAAGTTTTTTCCTCATGTGATTTATACAGTCAGTTGTCCTTAATTCGAATATGTTGCATGTTGAAACATATATGTTGCTTTTTCTAGTCTAGTTGAACCTCTGGTCAATTTTTCCTGAGTTCAGTCTACCTACTTGATAAAATCTATTTGAATAGTTCTATAAGGTCTAAGAGGAATGAGTGAAACTGAAGTCTGTTCTACTTAAAAAAATGACAACATGACTCTGGTTATTAAATTAATTTTTCTAGCAGCTATAACTTGAATGAAACTATCATAGTAAAATTTGTTCCAAAGCTAGCCTGAAACTCAAAAGAAATTAAGCAAAGCCCTGTGAATTTAGGATAATCACCTAATGGCTCTGAGCCTGTTTCTTATCTTTCAAATGGGGATAGTTTTCTTTAAGAATTGTTGTGAAGATCGGACACAATGAAAATGAAGCACCTTATTTTGGGTCTTGGTAATTATTAGTTGTTACTATTATTATTATTATATCAGACTGATCCAAACTTCCCTTAGCATAATTTAAGTGCTACTATATTGTCAGTTTTTAGGAAAACTCTAATTATTGTAATATATGTTTCTAATGGCCAAAGAATATTGGAGGTCATTAGTGGAGAAGGGATCAAAATAATGAAAACAATTATCAGGTTCACTTTCAACTTCTTTTCATACATAGCCTTATGTAGTATATACGTTTTACGTACTTTCCCCTGTAGGAGAACCTACCTATGGACTATGAAGCTAATGAATGGCCAGTGACAAAACGGACGAATTATATTACAGATTTCATCAATCTGTTGTAAGGGTTTTGAGCTTACCAACAACCCACTAATTTATTTAGTAAACATTTTTTGAGCCTCTACTCTGTGCAAAGTAGTATTCTTTGTGTGGTGGGATAACAGCATCGAGTCAAACAGACATGGCCTCGGACCCCGTGGAACTTAGATGTAAACAGAGCGAGCAAGCAGTAAGCCAACGGGTACATAAGATCCTACCAGACAGCTAAGCTCAGGAGGAAAAGAAATCAGGGTAAGGGAAGAGAAAGTGAAAAGAAGTGCAATTTTATTATTACATAACAATTCAGACTGAGCAGGAAAGTCATGGGAAGATCATGTCATTAAGTGACATTGGAGCAGAGACCTCAATGACATGAGGGTGGTGGTCATGAGAGTGTCTGGAGGAAGAGCAATCCAGCCAGGGAGGAAGTAAATGCAAAGACAGCGAGAAGGGGACACGTCAGTTGTATTCAAGAACAGTGGAGAGGTCAATGTGGCTGACACAGTCCATGAGAGGAAAACAGAAGGAGGCTGCAGGGACAGGCAGGGTCTAGATCCCTTGAGATCCCTTCTAGTTCTAGGCTTTGAAAATATACAATGGGCTTTGGATTCCATTTGAAATGGATTTCGGGGCCATTGCTAGATTTTAATAAAGGACATGGTGCAATTTGGAACCTATAAAGGCTACTCTATGCTAATGGAGGAGTGGGGGCAAGGGTAGACATAGGGAAATCACCTATTGTAGGTATCCAGGTAAAGGATGACAACAGCATGGATTCGAGTGACAGCAGCAGAGGTGGTGATACAGTCTGCTGTTAAGTGAGTATGGAGGGTATTTGCTAAGAGAAAATAAGGGAATAAAGATGATGTCAGTGTATTGAACCTAACCTCCCAGGTGAATGGTGGCGCCATTGCTGAGCTGAGGAATGCTGAGGGGGAGAGATTCATTATGCGGAAGACCAGGAATTCTGTTTTGTCCATGTTACACTGGAGAGGCATACTCATATCTCCAAGAGGGACATCCAGGAAGAAGCTGCAAGTATGAATCTAGACAGGAGTTGTGGATGACGGTCTGTGTGGTATTTAATGGCTGAAACTTAATGAAACAGCTCAGTGGGTGAGTGCAGATAGAATGAGTGCAGAAGGCATCTGTTTACTGAGCCACGAGGTCCACCGACATTTTGAAGTCAGGAGGAATCTTCTACAACAAAGGAGGCATAAGGAAGTAGTCAGTGAGAGAGGACAAAATCCTAGAGAAGGTACAGCCTGGAAGTCAAGCAAAGAAAGCATATCAAAAAGGAAGGACTGATCAACTGTCATACATGCTAAGAGTTTAAGGAAAGAGAATTATATTTTGCATATAGCCCAGTGGAGGTGTTTGGTGACGGTGCCAAGAACAGATGCAGTGCAGTGGCAGGCACGGCAGTGTGACTGGAGATGGTGCAAAGGGAATGAAGGGATAGTGAGCACAGGCAACTCGTCTGAAGGATTTTTTTCTAGAGGGGAGTAGAAAATGGGGCAACATTTTGAGAAGCTTCTGGTACTAAAAGAAGGTGTCCTAAAAACTGGGAGGTTTTATGGTGTATGCAAACCTATTGGAAAGATCCAGAAGCGATGTGGGGAAATGATAATGTAGCAGAAGGAAGAGTAACTGCCAGAGCTAATTCCTTGTATGGGAGAGAGAAGCAGGCCAGCAGGGCACGATCGCCAATGACAAGAGCAGGGATGGTATACCCATTGTACAGAAGTGAATTCAGAGACTGCTGATACTGGCAGATAGGTTGATTTCATGATGGAAAACAGACCATTTCTGATGGTGTCCATTTTCTCAGTGAGCAAAGGCATCAACTCAGTGCTGAAGAGTGAGAGTAAATCAGATGCTTTAAGAGACATGAAATAGGGGCACCTGGGTGGCTCAGTGGATTAAGCCTCTGCCTTTGGCTCAGGTCATGATCTCAGGTCCTGGGATCAAGCCCCACAATGAGAATCTCTGCTCAGCAGGGAGCCTGCTTCCCCCTCTCTCTCTCTGCCTGCCTCTCTGCCTATTTGTGATCTCTGCCTGTCAAATAAATAAATAAAATCTTTAAAAAAAAAAAAAAGAGAGAGAGAGACATGAAATGGTATGAAATTGCTCCCTCAGTTAATAGGAATGTGGCATGCCTGGGATGCAGTAGGGTTTCTGTCCAGGGCCACTCATCCCATAATCCTCTGCTATAGACTTGCTAACTGATCATTTATCTGTGAACATATAGAGTTTTAATAATCATTATTTCTTATATGCTCTATGTTTTTTAATTGATTCACAATAAATGGACATACATCGAAAGGCATGGACAAAAGTAAAGTACAAAATTGTGTATGATGTAGACATACAAAATCATGCCCATCACTTGACTATTCTCTTGTCTAATTTTTCTGTGTCAATATCATATCATCAAAAGTCCAAATTTGGGGAAAAAATTAGTTCTGGTAAGTCATCAACATGAAAAAACTGGAGTTTTAAATACACACACAAAAATCCATTCACATGTTTAAAACTGTATTAAGATAGAATGGAGGTGTGCCCCGAGGTAGGCTCCATGATAATAACACAGTGTCTTGGGTTCTCTCCTGAGTGATAACAATGACAAAAAAATGTGCCCCATTAAATTGGTCACATGCTGATTATATAAAATTGCAAAATATTTCCAAACAGAGTGATCATCTTAAATTATTAACATATAACCATTCATTTTCTATGCTTCTAGTAACACTGAATTTTGGAAAACTTTCTTTCCCCTCTGGTTAACCCCTTTTATCCTAGACCTATTCCTTAGAGGCTCCTTAGCACCAAAGCAATAACTGGGAGCCAGCCATAATTTCACCCCTGGTTTCTTAACAGAAGAGCCGTGTATCTATCAGCTTGATATATTGTCTCCAAGATGCTATGTTGCTCAAAAAGCTTCTCTTGAGTTTAATATGACCCTCTCGGGGCAAGCACTCCACAGACAACCTCCTGAATCAACACATCTTGTTCAGTAAATACTAATTCTACACGGCAAGTGGATAAAACAGCCACCCCAATCTATAAATTCAAAGGAAGGGAGTTTTTAATAAAATTTCAAATTTAACCTTTTTTTGGAAGGCAAAATGAATATAACACATTAAGCCATAAATTAAATTGCAGATTGGAATACTCTGGATGCTATAATCTTTTAAATATATGATTTTATTCAACTTTTAAATGATGTGCACTTACGGATTCTTCCCTATCTTTAAAAAAAAAAAATACCCAAAACAAACAGAATGCCCTAAACTTTTGCTCCTTACAAAGTTATAGATCCCTGAGGAAAGCTCTAAAAAGCAAAATCAGAGGCTTTTTTTTTTTTTCCTTTTTTCCATGTGACTGGTGACTATCAAGGCTGTAGTGGTCAAAAGAGGAAACTTTTGGGGAGAAAATGAATTCAATGCACTTCTCATACACACCCATTTCTCAGGACAGCCCACCAACCTGTTACTACTGCAGTGTGCTTTCATAGTATCTGTGTGCATTTAAAATATCAGAATATGGGTGCACGGACAGCTCAGTCCACTAAACAACTGGCTCTTGATTTCTGCTCAGATCATGACCTCAGGGTTGTGAATCTAGTCCAGCTCCATGCTCAGCGGGAGCTTCTCTCTCTCTCTTTCCCTCTCCTTCTGTCCCCCCGCACCGCTTGCATGCACCCACTCTCTAATGAATTAATAAAACTTTATAAAAAAATAAATACTGGAATAAAATACTGCATTAAGATATTGAAGAAGTCTATGAGAGTTTGTATTAAACTCAAATCTGTAATAAAATAGACTGAATGCCATTCTGCACCAGATTCTTTGCTGGGGGAAGGGAAAGGGCAGAGTAGAGGGAAAGAGGGGTTTAGACCATCTACTTTATGTTTAGTAGAGAGGAAAGACATGGCTCAAGTAACTGTAACACAGAATGTGTACACAGCATACAAGAGGTGTAAGTGCTTCAGGGGGGTTCACAAGTCAGAAACTCACATCCAAATGTACACTGGACCTCATCTCTCAGAGGGACAGTCCTTGAAGAGGGCACTGCCATGGGGACCATGTGAAATGGTTCTTGTGGGGTATATATTATATAATTATGTCCTCAGCCTGATTCCAGGGCCTGCGACACCATCAACTCTGCCCACGCTCTTTCCAAGTCCATGTGCTGCTGCTTCCTGGCTCCGCTTGGAATCTGACTGCAGCCTCGCGTGAACTACCCGCCCCCACTTCAGAGGGTGGACTGTTGGCGTCCTCATTTAGATTTCCCTGATAGCATAATGCAAGAGAAACCAAGGCCTCTTATCTACGTGCATCCTGGCTGTGCCGCTGAATAGCTTGGCACATACTCAAAATCCTTGGATTACACATTTTCTCTCATTTTCTGAAATAGCTACATATGAGCAAGGATTTTAAATTCTAGTTTCCAGAATGGAAAATTAAAGTTCAGACGCATACACTGAGTCGTTGAGTCATAAACAAATTGAAAACAGAAGGCAAGACTCAATTTCCAGTCACTAAACCATATGTCATTAAAAAAGATATTAATTATGAGGAATATGCAGATGTGCTAACAAATGGACAGTCAACCTTGAGCACAAGGATGTACAAATAGAGCAGCATTCACTAGCGGCAAGTAGGTTAAAATAGATTCACTGTTTGTGAAACAGTCTCTCATAATATCTAACTTCGGAATACGTTCTCTGTGCCAGGTTTTTTAAAAAAACATAATTATTTCTAATCCTAAGAATTACACTGTAGAATTGTAGTGTCACTGCTTAGTAGTCTAGATAAAGAAGCTGAAGCTCAGAGAGGGTCTATCTTTTATCTCAAATCACAAAAGTGGTTATTGGCAGAGTGAGGACCTCAACTGGGTCTTTAAATTCAAAGCCAGTCTCTGAATTCTATACCGCAAAGCAGCATGTTACAGGAGATGATCGATACTAGAAAATAAATATTATATTTATTGGGGCACCTGGGTGGCTCAGTTTACGGACCGACTCTTGATTTCAGCTCAGGTCATGATCTCAAGGCTGTGAGACGGAGCTTCACATCTGGCTCCCTGCTCAGCATGGATCTGCTTGAGATGCTATCTCCTTCCTCCTTTCTTCCTGCTCATGTGCGCTCTCTCTCAAATAAATAAATAAATGCTTAAAAATTTAAATTTATTTATTTATTTAGATTTTATTTATTTATTTGACAGAGAGAGCAAGAGAACACAAGCAGGCAGAGCAGCAGAGGGAGAGGGAGAAGCAGGCTCCCCACTGAGCAGGGAGGCCGATGTGGGGCTCGATCCCAGGACCCTGGGACCATGACCTGAGCCGAAGGCAGTTGCTTAACCAACTGAGCCACCCAGGCACCCTAAATTTATTAAGTGAGTATAAAAGCAAGCCATTTATAATATTAAATAGATTAGTTTTAGTAAAGATTGGGTTTATATTCTGTCCAACTCCTATAACTTAAATAGTTCTTTCCTGGTTTTACTTATCACAGCAGGGCCTCTGTCTCCTTATGATCCACAAGGAACCTGATATAGAATTACTTGTGTGAATTTGCTAGTTCTCAGAAATTAGTCGCAGCCCACAGAAATTTAATGAAATACAAAATGGTGAGGTCTTTATATTAGTAAGAAAAATATATTTAAAAAAATTACTATTATCAATACACATGCCATGGAATTTAACTTTGACCATAAAAGATTAGAAATAAAACAAGAGGATTTAAAATCTGGAGTGCATTTAGCTTAAAAGCCACCACTAAATAAGGGATTCTTGCCTGAAACATCCCAGACATTCAGGCCGCTGTGTGTTCATTACCAGTGAGAGGAAATAGTTGCTTTGTAAGGTGCCTCATTACATTACAGACAGTTTTTTATTGTGGGTAAGCTCCTTCTGATCTAGAATTAAACACTGTATCACCCTACAAAACTTAGGGTGAGTATCTTTTGTCCACAACGGGACCTCTGAGAGTGAAACAAGATACTCTAAATTAATTAACGGGTTAATTTAGCTGCAGCAGGTATAAATTGGGGCTACATGTTAACTCTGTACTCATTAGGTCCTTGTCTTGGTTGTACTAATTCCTGAGAACAAGCCTCTAATACCATCACGGGCTAGAACGTCAGGCATTTTTAAGTGGTTGTCTTCTCCTCTGCTAAATTTCTCCATTTCGGGTTAAACATCTCTGCTTCCTTCAGCTAGCTTCCAGGGTGTCTCAACCACTACCTAGCCTTGGCACTTGACTTGGATGTGTTCCAGTTTGATGATTATCTTCAAAACTATGAAGCCTTAAACTTAAGCTGAACACTCTTTGTGCATTCTGATCAGAGTAGATCACAGGGAAACTATAACTTTCCTTTCCTCAAGGGAAGTTGTTAAAAATTCATGAAGAATTTTTGGCCTGCTTAATATTGGAGTTTATCAATGTTATTCAGATGGTGTGTCTAGTTGATTCAAAATGATCATATGGATAGATTAAAATGCCAGATCAATCATTATACAACAAATACACAGAATCTGAGAGGACTGTTATTAAAGAAACAAAGTACTTAAGGGGATACTGTAGTGCCCAGCACAGGGTTTCATTGACAGAAGATGTCCTATAAAAATTTATGATAGATGGAGTTGCTGTTAGAGGGTAGGATCTACAGAAAAATATCTCTCCCCTATGACCCAATAATTGTTAGGATCCAGACCATATTATTCATTTACAAATAAAGACTCGGTTACCTGGAAATGAATAATTTTTTAACATAAAAAATTAATTGTTTGGAGAGTACAAATACAGCAGTATCAAATTAGATCTGAAATACTGATTTATAATACATTCACTTTATCAATTATCTCTCTCAATGCCCCATTCCACAGAGGTGCAAACTGAGGTTAGGAAGGTCAAGCAACATGTCTGAAGTATATGATAGTAAGTGGAAACCTATGGCTTCACATATCTGTTGGTTCTAAGACTGTATCTCATCTCTCAACACCAACTTGAATTTTAAATTTAGGTCTAGCCATTGTTTTTCCCCATAACACCTAAGTAATGATAATATAAATTACTTGAAAGCAGAGAACTTACTTTTATTTCTTTATGAAACCACTAGAGCATTTATGAAATTTTGCAAATTTAGTATTGCTATGAAAGAAATATTAAACAAATGCTAAAATTTAGTTTCTACAGAGCTAAATACACCCCCCTTTTATAGAATGTATTTTTTAACTACAAAAATAATACATGGTCATGATAGAAAATTTGAAAATTACCAAATGAAGAAATATATATCCATAATGACATTACCCAGAGACAGCCATTCTTAAACTATTATAGACTATCTCTCCTGTCTTTCTTCTATATAAGTATATTTACGCATAATTTTTTAAAATTTAAAATGATTAAGCTGAATATGTTAAATAAATTTTTAGTAAACTTTGTTTGCTTTCAATATATGGTGAAAACTCTATACCATTGAGTGTATGCATTTTTTGGTAACATGAGTTTACAAAATAATTGCAGGTGATATTTTTACAGATATAGAATATTCATTTAACAAAACTGATATTGATAGACCAAGAATTTGATTGGTTCCGAAATACCTGTATATATCGATTGCATTACATATATAATTAACATACAGTGTTATATTAGTTCATGGTTTACACACAATGATTCAACAATTCTATACATTACTCAGAGCTCACCATGATTAGTATAGTGATCATCTGTCACCAAACAACATTACTACAGTGTTTTTGACTATATTCTTTATGCTGTACTTTTCATCTTTGTAACTTACTTATTTTGTAACTGGAAGTTTGTACCTCTTGATGCCCTTTATCTATTTCACCTATCCTCCTACCCATCTGCTCCCTCCAGCAACCCCCAGTTTGTTCTCAGTATTTAAAACTCTGTTGTTTATCCCTTTTTAAATTTGCTTGTTCATTTATTTTGTTTCTTAAATTCCACTTAGGAGTGAAATGATATTTGTCTTTCACTGTCTGACTTATTTTACTTAGCATTATATCCTCTAGGTCCATCCATGTTGTTGCAAATGACAAGATCTCATTCTTTTTCATGGCTGAGTAATATTCCATCCATCTTCTTTATTAACTCCTCTATGGATGGACAGTTGAGTTGCTTCCATATCCTTGCTATTATAAATAATGCTGCAATAAACATAGGGTGAATATAGGTTTTGAAATTAGTGTTCTCATTTTCTTTGGGTAAATGTCCAGTAGTGGAATTACTGAATCAGATGATATTTCTATTTTTAATATTTTAAGGAACCTCCATACTGTTTTCCACAGTGGCTGCAGCAATATGCATTCCTACCAACAGGGTCCACTATATTTTTAGAAGGCAGTTGGCTATATGGGCCCGGAGTTCATGGAAGTATTTGGGGCTAGATATATAAATATTAATTCAAGTCAAAAAATTGACTATGATTTAAGTATTAAAAACCAGCTTATTGGCCATTTAGTATTTCTTAGTTTCTAAAATCCCTGTTCATGTATTTTCCTCAACCAAAACTCTTTAACTCTTTGATAAGCTTTTTATTACATCAGATAGTTCTGAATGTTGTAGACATTTGCCACTCTTAAGTCCAGTTAGCACTTAAAAAATGTTTTAATTAAATCACATATTACCAATTTCTTGAAATGTTTTTATTTAGAGTTTATGTTAGCTAAATCATAGAACAAAAATCTAATCATTGATTAAGATCCATCAGACCTGGATTCAAATCCCAATTGTTTTTTGCTGTTGAAAAATTACCTTACCCTCTTTGTATCTCAGTTTTCTCATCAATAAAATAAGGATAAAAATAGTACTTCATAGGGATGGTTTGTGAGGATTAAGTGAGTTATGTAATACTCACATAATACAATAAGCTATACACCATAAACCCTATATAAGTGTTTGCTACTGTTATGATCTTGAACTTTCCCCCAATATCCGACACATGGGTCTGTCGTGTCTGTTACTCACACCATGAACACCCTCATAGTTTATTTCAAAATCTCTCCTTAAGCAAGGGTCACTGAGTTACTTAATGTCCTGAAAAGCACATGTTGCTGGGTGATTTGTTAATCACCACAGAAACATCGTACTTATAAATTTTAATTTTGTGGAAATAGGACAGTATTTTGAGATCAACATCACAAGGGCTTCATAGGCAAATCCAGCTCAGTTTATTACTATTTAGTGGCTAAAACAGTCCAACTGATGACTCTACAGCCCACACCACAGCAAAGACTGCAATATGATAGAAATTAAATATGTTTGGGAAATTTGTATGTTTATGGTTTATTGAAAGCTACTTAAGAACAAGGAATATACATTATGATTTAATTGTTTCTCTTTGTAATTTCCTTCCCTATCCTTGATGTCTGCTAGTGAGATCTCCCTAAATACATTACTTGCAGTAACAATCATATTGATGAAAGAACAAAATCTGATCCTACACTCTACATTTAGAAAATGCATGTTCTGATGATACCCATTAAAGAGCTTAAACTGCCCAGGCATCTTAATTTTGATCAGCTTCGTAACGGATTTTTACTTCATCAATCAAATGAGCCATAAAACTAAAGATTTCCTTACATTTTAGTCAAGAAGACAAGATAAATATTTTTAAAAATATTTTTCACTTATATTAACATTTATTAATTTAGATATTACTAAGTATTTCACATACATTATCTTGTAATACTCAAAATATCCTTCTAATGTAGATAGTATTATTTCCCCATTTTATAGATAAATATAGGTTTAGAGATCTCAAATATCCCTGATTGGCTCCAATCCAGAGATTGTGCTTTTAGCCACACCCTTCTTCATATAAGGGGAGTTAAGTTTAGGCTGGGAGTCATGTGGTCTGGAGATAAAGTTCATTTTAATTTATGGAAGTAAAGTTTAAATGTGAGGAGAGGAGACTCATTGAGATGCCCTGGTGATAGAGAAATTTTCAAAGGCTTAGAAAACTATACTAAATCCATTAACATATATTAAAATAATATGAAATATTGTATTCTGGCTAATTCAGAAAACTTACATTTTTATTTCAAAACATAACAATGACAATAGCAATTAACATTTAAATGCACCTATGTTTTCTCATTTGATCCTACAATCACACCATGAATTAAATGGTGTAGTTATTGCATTCTTTTTAAAGTCCCTTATGATTGCTTGAAATGCCAGGCTGGGACTCAAACATTTGTATTTTGACTCAAAACTCCATCTTATTTCCTTTTAACTATGTAGTTTCCAAGCTATAAATATTGGGAGTACAGGAGGATTTAAAAATTTATGATAAAATTGTATTGTTATTTTTATATATCCTGAAAAATTCATCTACCCATCCTTCTTTTCTCCCTTGCCAGCATGGTTCTAGGTGCTGGGTACATAACAGAAAACACAACAGCCGTGGTTTCCACCATTATGAGCATGAGAATATTGTCAAATGGAGGAAGTCTGGCATGGAACAAATATAAAAGTCTGTGGTTAAACCTGCACAAAGTGCTTAGAAGGAGAACATTGTGCTGTAAGGGATTATTAGAGGAGGCTGACTTGACACTGGTTGAAAAGGCAAAGCTTCTCCAAGGAAGTGCTATTTAAACTGGGACCCACTGAAGGACGAAGATTCTGCTGAATTAATGGACCAGCAGTTGTAAGGTAATATAGACATAGAACTTACTGTTAGAGGAACTCAAAGAAGGTGGCATGTGCTCTGTTGGAGAGGACTTAAGGCCAGGTAAGGAGTCTGAAATTTATATTAAGAAGATAGAAAATCTTCGATTTCTATCATTTTTTTTTTAAAGCAGAGAAATGACATTATACAGTTTAGTTTTGTAAGATATTTGTGGGGGGGAGAGGGAAAGATGGTGGTTACTGTAATGTCTGATGAATTGACTAAATTGGATTCTGAGAGTAATAAATAGATTTATCATGTTATTTACAAATCTTGATTTTTTTATAAAAGTTGAGAACAGAATATAAAAAAAAATCCAATTACTTAACATTTCCAGCTATTTGGTTTCTTTAGATTTATCTCATATAGATCATTCTTATGCAGGTCAATAACATGTCATTAGAGTCCCAAAAAGAAATGGGGAAAAAACAACTCAAAGATAGATTTTATGATTACTTACCTGCCTAATTCCCAAAATAATTTTAAAACATTAAAAAAAAAAACAAACTACAAGGGAACAAGGCTTAATAATGAAGCAAAAGGATTAGAAAATTATACTACAAAATCTATGCTGGGTTTAGTTATTAGTTGTCAATCATCAGATTCATTTCTGAGATGCATGACAGGGAGCTAGGAGGTTTGAAAGGAAGTAAAACATTTTTTAAGGCTTTTTTGTTTGTTTGTTTTTAAAATAACTATGTCATTTAAATCTTGAGGAGGTTTATTTGGAGGTAGACACTTTGAGAAACTGTTTCTGCCCTTCTTTGTCTCAGTCCATCTCTTTTTCAATCAAGATTTCTTTTTCTTTTGCTTGTCAAAGCACCCTTGTTTCTGAAAGCTCCCAGAAAGGTCTCCAGAGAAAAACAGAAAAATAAGATGCATAACAATGGCTATAGGCATTATAGACCCAAACTCAAGAAAGGATGACATTTTCTCAAGGTTGTTACGAGTGTAGTAGAGGAGTATTTAAGACAAAAGCCCTAGGAAAGTGTATGTATAAAATAAATTTTTGTAAAAAAAAAAATCCATCATATACCTCAGCTCACTGACAAAATAAAATATCTTAAAGAATACGTTACTGAATAAAACTGAAGATGGTATGACATTTGTCTTTGGTCTTTCGCTGACTCATTTGGGTCTACCTTTCTGAGGTAAATCCAGAATCTCACCAACATTTCACTGTTGTGAGAATGCATCAGTAAAATTGGTACAAATATTTGTCAAAAGTTATATGAAACCCAATTGGCAGATCTCACCTAGCTCTAGTAATTGTTCTTCATGAAATGAAAAATTGTCCCCGTGTTCACTAAGAGCACTTTAATTAGAATGGAAAAGAAGCCAGGATATCCCCAGTTATAGTTTATAATAGGAGTTATATAGAAAGGGGTGGCAGAGGTGGGTCAAGGGCACCAGAATAAAAAGACACCACTGAATACTAATTGCTATTGACCATTTTGAGAAACAAAAGATTCCACTTCACATTAGCATCCATAGGACCAAGGCAACATACCTCCAACTCCACCTCCCTTTGTGGTTTAAGATTAAAGTGTTGCTTAAAATTACTCTGCAAGACAATTTCAGTGAATTTGTTAACCAGGAAACATCAGACAGACTGAAGTCATCCTCTGCTAATTTTGAAATACCCCAAAGCTGTGAATGATGTAGCTCGTTGTGCTCAAAGAAAAACAGGGATTTTGAATTTCATTAGATACATTATTTGTTCAACTAGAATGTGGAACTGTCACTTTGTCAGACTAATTAGAAGCCCTGAAGTTGGTGGTCATAATGCCCAGAAGAATATATTTTTTGTTACATCTCAAACCACCAACCAAATTTTATTCTTTTCCCTTGTAGATATCCTACATTTAGACAGTCTAGTTAAGCCCCTGCTTGAGACATTTGAATTCCTCTTAATATTCCTAAGACTATTCCTAAATATTCCTATTATTTTGAATACCATCATATTCATCCAAATTAGTTTCCAGGCAGCATAGATTAAATTCTTTTTCCTTGAGAATCTGATTATTTGAGTCCTTTGCATAGAATATATCTTCAACTGGAAAAATATTTTAAAATATATACAACAAAAATATTAATGGATTGTCTATTTAATTTTTAGTTAAAATATTGTTCACTCACTTCATTTAAAATGATTCTCTAAAGAATCTTATTTTTGTAAAATTAAAAATAGATGTGCTTAATAAGGTTAATAAACAATTTTAACAATGAGTAAATGCAAGCTACATCAAAGCCACTCTCTTTAGAAAGAGCGCATGAAATATTTCCTTGTTGAATGTGTACGATAAGAACAATAGTTAAAAAAAAACTTAGGTAATTAAGAAAATAAACTATTGTATTTTACAATTAGAATTAGCTTAAAATGCCACCAAATCTATTATTCTAGGATATCAAGAACCCAGAAGTTAAGTGATCTCTGAATAGCTGACAAAATTTTTGTCATTTAATGAAAGAACAAGAGGGGATTGCTTATAAAAGTCATCTTAACAATGGGATTGGATCTAATATTCAAGTTGATTAATTAATTACTCAACTAATAACTAGATCTAGTCTAAAACACTGAGATTGTATATAGGGCATTCCTTACCCCAATAGCACATTCATTTCACCTTCTCTGTTAGGGAGAGTAAAATAATAGTCATCAACTGGGTAAAAAAATCCTGAAAGACTTCTAAGAACTGATTTCAGCTCATGAAGTAGTAGAAAATTTGAGAATAAAAAACTGATACTCATTTGACCACAATAATGATTAGTAACTAGGTCATTAGTTCATGTGACGAAAATCTGTAATCAGGATCTTGGTGAGTTATTTGTTTTAGTAATTTAGCCACACAATTGCTATCCAGTGTAGCATTGATGTCAGAAAGTATATGGCATTAATATGAAGGAAATCTGTCAGTTTTAGGCTTATAAACTTGGAGAAAACTCAGAAGTTGAAACAAATACATTAATATCACTTCCTTAATTTATATGTAGCACAAATTAGAATAGCTACTACTTCAATAACATAGTAATCAAAACATAGCTTTCCCTAGAAGAAGAAAGTATGGGTCATCCCTAACTCCCCAGAATCTTCAATTAGTAATTTAAAAAATGATTATTGGGTATATTGCACAGACGTGTAAGATTCTCCATCACCTTTAAAGTTTAATTTGAATGCTTCCTATAAATCAGGAATCAGTAGCCACTGAAAAGTGGGGGGCTAATTTGTTGCTATTCAATCTTCTTACATACGATGGGAAGGATATAACTTTGCAATGCAATACACAATTATTACGAGTCCAGCATTGTGTTACATTCTTTGCAAGCATTTATCATACTTAATTTTCTCAATGTCAACCTTATGACTACTATCTCTCCCACTTTATGGAAAGAAAAACCTGAGTCAAAGTATGATTTTATCACTTGTTCAAGGTCATATAGCTAGTAAGAGGAGAAATTTAGTTTTGAACCCAATCTGGTTGATTTTAGACTCCATGCTCTTAATCACTAGGATAATTTGCTTGTGTGGGTGTTACAGATGCGTGTGGAGCTTACACATAATAGAGGAGGTGTGGAATATAGTACTTTCATGCATGTTATTCTATCTTATATACTATATTTTTCCTCAAGCAACTTTTAATCTTATATTTTTTCTGGATAAAGAACTTGCAAATTTTTTTTTTTTTCCCCTAAGAAAGAGCATTGACAAAAAGGTTAAAGTTAATTTTGGATTAGCGAGAATGTTTCATTGTTCACAATGCCTAGCTACATGAGAAGAAATTTAGTCTAATCCTTTCTGAAAATATCTCTCAAATATATTTAAATCTTAACTGATTTCAGAGTAGCCCACATCCATTCTCCAGTTACGAATAAGACTGTTCGGTATGTCACCATCAGACAGAGTAACAGAAATTACTGTATGTTTTATTAAAAACCTATTTTGTCTCTCTCTCTTTTTATCCCAAACTCTAATTTAGTTGTTGTTCCCTTAGGTACAAAGTACACAGTTCATAATTCATTTGATACAAAATGTCAGTTTAGATTCTTGCCTGTCTTTGATAAATGAGAAAAAACATGTACATTTCAATTTCCTCAATGCCAGAACTACCAGGAACAACCCCCTGTTGTGCTTCTCAAAGACCTTTGTGTTAAATTAAACATCAAGATTCTGAAACTGTGGGGAAGGATCTTTCCAAGACAGAGAGTACAAGTACATGAGACAGAGGGAGACGGCTAATGCTTTTCCTACCAGTTGAGTGATATCCCCCAAAGAGCACCTTTGATCCTCAAATTAGTCTTCACTTATAATTTAATATGCCACAACCAGTGTGCTGTTTCCTTACATTTAGCTTTAAAAGGCGGTTGTTAGAATCATCAAGGAAAATAAAAATTTAGATGTTTAGAGGCAGGTTTAATTTTCAACCTAAATAATAAAAGGTTATATACATTTTGTGCTTATCATAGATATTTAATCTTCTTCAGACAAATGGTCAAGTGCATACTTCTGTGCTGCCTGGTCTTCTGTGTGTGCACGTATTTTGCCCCCTATGAAAATCCACGAAGGATGGTGATGGGTTTGTGAACCCCCTTAACAAACTGAGGCTTAGAGAGGAGGTCACTTCCTCAAGATCCCTCCATCAGTACATGGACACACTGGGGATGACGGGTAGTGGTTAAGTTAAAATTCAGACAGCTGGACAGATACTACAGCATCTGTTCTTAACCGATGCACAAGTTAAGAGACACATTCATTTGAGCCTTTATAGAGTCAACTGTGTGAGCAAGATTTGAGACTTTTTGTGTGGCTGAGGACCCTAATGCAGACTCCGAGACACAAGTGCTCCTCCTTCCCAATGGCTCTGAGGACACGGATGGTCATTCCTGTGACTGCTCCAGGGAACGATTCTCTTACACACTCACACTGTTCATACTACTGGGTTCTCCAATATTCCACTTGTGAATAAATCTCCTCATCCAACTGCTGTATTTTTCATCTGATGTTCATGGAAAAAAATTTCTTTAATGTAGGGAGAAAAGATTCATCCATCTTTCTTCTACAAATATAGGCTTCCTTGCTCTCTTTCTTTTAATAAAGTTTTTTTTTTTAATTTTGGAAATTCACCCTTTTAAATAAGTCTCTCTTAGTAAGAGTGCAAATTACGTACAATCAGAAGATCACATCTATTCATCTCCCTTGCGATACGGAAGGCATTAACACAAAGAATTCAATTTTAATATAGGCCCAGAGAAAGGACAACTTAATAATTAGCACTAATGACACCACTGTTACACACTAATGTTTTGGGTAAATGTTTGAACAAGTTCTAATGATTTTTTTTTTTCTGTTTCATACCTATACAAAAGCCTCTGCAACAGCAAAGCAGATCAAAAACTTAAATTTTCTATTATAAGCCAAAGAAAGAAGTGTAAATGCTAATGCATGTCATCAGAGTGCTAAAGGTTCAGAAATATTTTCGGAAAAATGAAACGAGTCTTTTCTCTTAAATAAATAAATAGAGGCTATTTCAATATTCTTTTCATCTCATTAGAGTTCATCTTAGAAACTCATGGACAATTATGAAAGAAGTTGGTCAAAATACATGGTAGGCAAGTGAGTACTTCTATCCTTGCTGGGAAAGGATCGTCCAACTGGTTAAGGTTTGCTATCTAGTCAGAGTACACACTACATAATACTGCTTTTTCTGGATGCTTCTTTGTAAGGCTGGAAAAATATCTGTTTTAAATGAATTCTTCCCCCTCTCATAATAATGTCAATTTTAAATGCATGGGTCATGTAGTTCATTGAGGGGGATTCTCCAGTTCATCGGCAACAGGTTTTGAACACCTGGAATTTCACTCAAACAATACCCTTGGAACTCTGTTTGACACAACAGTAGAGTCAGGCCACATCTTCAGACTCTTGTTGACTAGTGGAGCCTAGAAATCTGTGCTACCTTTGTAAGAGAGGACGCGAGCCATCAGGGGAGGCTGCTTCAAATGAAAGAGCATAGTGTCTCAGAACCAGGCTTCCTTCGCTAGGTTTGAATATGGTCTCTGCCATTTACTAGCTGCATGACAATCTCTTTTCTTCAGTCCTCTCATGTATAAATAGGGATAGTAATAGCACTTCTCTCATAGACTGTGTGAGAATTAAATGAGTTAGTATATACTATAGAGCATCTGCACCTAGTAAGGGCTGTCTAAGTGTATGACTCACTACAGCAAAGATTCACTATCTTTGTCTAATAAATGATTACATGATCCTAATTGTTCTCTAGGCAACTGGAGACTGTATCAGCCTCCTCGGCAGAGCTGAATCTGTGAACTCCTAGAAAGAAAAATCTCAACTATGAGGTCTAATCACCAGCAAATCCTAGAATTCAGGATAAAGATGTAAATGACTTGAGGAACACATTTCAAAACCCCACAGTGGAAGTACAGCCACAAGACGCTCATTAAAGAAAATTCCCCAGAGGGAAGAGACTCAGGTTTTAGTTACGTGGAGTTCCTTATAACAGATGTTCTGTGAAGGAATCGGAGAGCAGAGGAAATTTAGCTGACAGCGTCTTCCCAGTAGGGTCGATTAGTGTTCCTCAGTGCATAAAACTTCCTGCCTGTTGCTTTCTGGTGCCACAGGTAGGACTCAGCATCTGGAATCAGGTAGCCACGGTATCTCTTCCTGCCCCATTCAGGGAGACTGAGAGACAGGCCAGTTCCCTTACAATGGGAAGGCCTCTGCCCCTGAGAATAGAAATTCTATATTTAAAGCCAAGTTAAGAATAGGCACCTGTTCCACCTACTTTTTCCTTAGCAATTCTGTATGTCAATTACAAGTGGGCAGATTCAGAGACAAGATCATGTAATTTTTTTTTTCTTTGAAGGTATTCTAAAGATGATCAGTGGTTTTCAAACTTGTCTATGTATCCAGATTTAACCTGGGGAGGGGAGAGGCAGGCATCTCATAAAATAGAGATTCTGTGGTCCCACTTTCCAAATTCCTGATTCAGCAGATTGAGTATGGGGCTCTGGAATCTGCATTTCTTTTTCTTTTTCTTTTTCTTTTTTTTTTTAATATTTTTATGTATTTGAGAGAGAGAGAGAGAGAGAGCACAAGCAGGGAGAAGAAGAGAGCACAGGGAAGCAGACTCCCCACTGGGCAGGGTCGTGGGCAGGATCACAGGGCTTGGTCTCAGGACCCTGAGATCATGACCTGAGCTAAAACCAAGAGTAGTTGCTTAACCAACTGAGCCACCCAGGCACCCCAGAGTCTGCATTTCAAACAAGTTCCCAAGGAATGCTGATACTCCTTTCCTAGGATCACACTGTGGGGACCACTGGTCTCATTCAAGTCTGCCATTTTAAAGATGAGAACCTAGCATCAGAGTCAAGTAAAGTTACCTAAAGCAGACCTAATAGCTAATTGGTGCAAGATTCGTTGCTAGAGCTCAGAGCTCGAGATGTAAAAATGGAGAAGTGTCTCAGCAAATTGCCACATGCAGTGACTCTGAAGAGGACCATCAGAATGGGGTCAGCAATCTCATAGTCCTAGTCATTATTATTTCATTTCACATCAGGCTTGCTTCCTGAGGCTTCCACATTTGACAGGTCAAACAGAAGCCAATATATACATTGAGTTGCCAGTTTGGTGTGATTTTCAAGAAATTAAGAGGCTTCTCTAAATGCAATCTACTCTTTTTCCTTTCTCTCAAGCATGTTGTGGTTTAAACACTTTTGTTTTCATGTGATGGAAAACCCAACACATATAAGGTTCAATAATGAAAGGGGTTGGGTCTTATAACTAAAAAAAAAAAAAAAAATCTAGGTAATGGTTGGTTTCAGGCAGAGCTGGATTCAAGGCATCAAGAGATGTCTCCAGAATCCAGTTTACCTCCTTCTCTCAGATCTCCTCGGCTTCCTCCCATGTTGGCTATATTCTCAGAGTCCTTTAGGGGCAAAATGACCTTCAGGAGATCCAAATGAATTCCAGATTCAAATCCAGAGCCCAGCATATATCTCTGTCGGCTACACTGATTTCCTGTATCTCATTACCTCTAATTGGAACATTTATAATTCCTGGAAAAAAAATCACTGTCATCAGAGAATATGATGTTCTCATTGGCCAGACTTGGTGATAGTGTCCATTCTACATACAGCACATGTTCTGCGCATGGGAATCCAGGGTGCCCAGAGGGAAATCCGAGCACCGTAATCAAAAGAAAGAGTGGGAAGGGTGAAGACACGTTGGGAGCAAAAATAAGACAAGGCCACTATGATTCACTGGGGGCATGATAGTAAGCATTACTAATTTCCTACTATGTGCCCAGAGCCAGACAAATGGTGAGAGAGATTTAGAAAGTAAGGAAGGAAGGAAGGAAGGGACGTAGGGAGGAAGGAAGGAAGGAAAGAAAAAGTAAGGAAGGGAATGGAATGAAATGGAATGGAAAGGAGAAGAGAGGAGAAGAGGAAGGGAGGGAGGGAAAAAAGGAAAAGAAAGCAAGAGAGAACAGATCCACTAAGACTCCTTTATCTACAACCATTCATCCACACTTTGTCCTTAGCATGGATTTAGACTCTAGTAGATAAGCATGAAATGCACATGAGACATTTAAATAAAAATGGAAGCAAGTATATGTTCTAAAATGGCTGTGGAAATGTAAAGAGAAGGATTGCTCTCATGCAGTATGAGCCAGATACCCTCAGATTTCTAGTTTCACTTGTCCCAGCTAATTAATAATCACGAATATCATACTGGCTGCAGTGAATTTGTTTACTGTTGCCACAATCTATTCTTCATTAAGTTTTTACAAAATTTTAGAGCCTTTAGACTCTAGATGATCTATATCCCTTTGCCGGGATACAATAAGGATTTTCTTGAAGTTCCTAATGAATGAAAAGAGATAGGAAATACAGTCTTTAAGTACTTAAGGTATATTAAGAACTTGTCTCCATTTTGTAAGTGTTTATACAGACAAGTAAATGTTCACAGAATTTTATGCAAGTCAGGCATAGATTCTGTCTACGATAACAAAGGTAAAAGGAAAGAATGAGATATTATTTTTAAAAAATAAAGCAAAAATTTCTTTAGGGCACTCTAAGAATTCAAATAAAACTTCAAGTTGCTTTCAAACTGCAGAGCCTGTCAGACAGACATGATTTTTATTTAACCTTAAAGTTATAGATAACCTTTATACCAAGATAAAAAAAACAGAAAGGGGAATTGCACTTATTCTTTTTAAAAAATATGATTTTTAAATATCAATGGAACTTAAAGAGATAATATTTCCCACCTCTCTCCCCTGGTAACGTAGGAAAAATGTGATATCTTTTTCTTTTTCTTTTACTTTTTTTTTCTTTCTTTCTTTTTTTTTTTTTTTTTTGTCTTTCTGCAGCCCCAGGATGCTCTAAAGATAGCACTTAATTGTGTGTGGGCATGTGTATTTCTATGTAAACCACAGGAGAATATGCAGATGTGGGAAGCCAGCAGCCCTTTGCTGGAGGCTTGTTGAGACCATGGTAAGCACACTTCAAAGTTTCCTTCCATCCTCTTCAAGACTCAGAAGTTAGTCCTTTTCTAAAGTATTTTTATAAGAAGGAAGCTCATTGTCAAGACAGCGACATGCAAAGTGAGGAAAATTTCACAAATTATGATGTAGAAATTGATCCTTCTTCTTGGTTGATGTCATGCAATTTTACAAACACACATGCATGCACACACAAATACACACACACACAAAGAACAAGGTGAACTAACAATTCTAAAAAAGTTAAAGGTAAGATTTTTTCATAAGAGGATTTGACAACGTGTTTGAGACAGTCATAAATACTTCCTTTCTGTTCTCGTAACATACTTGGAATTGAGCATAGGTTAAATGAAAGGTCCTGGTATATGTTTTCAAAAATACACTATTTATTTTATTAAGAATTTAAATACTATTTATTCATTGAATCTGCCTACTATCAACAAGTGGATTTTTCCAGAAGAAAAAGAGCGCATTTGGAAGACTTGCACAGAGGTACATAACCTTATGTCCAACGGCTCCAAAGAGGTATTATGAACTGAATGCAATGTAAATTGTAAAGGTTTTAATATACTGAAGGTAAAGATAAACCATCTGTTTACATGGTAGAATGTTGTTTTAAAGAAGGCTATGCCTCACGATCTCGTATCTTCATGGTGACTCTTATATTAGGAAAGGCAGTTAATCTCATCCTTCCTTGACCTCATTCCTGAATAAGAAAATACACAATCTTAGCCTACTATTTATTTGGCTTTCTGATCTACAGTTTATTTTAAACATTTCCATTCCTTTGTATTCTTTTCATTTTTAAGATATCCTGTGGCCACCTGCATGCTGAAATTTTGACTTAAACATCTTGCAAATAAAGTGGATCCAGAGTAGATGAAAACCAGAAAACACATGCTGATGGAATCTTTATTTGTACACTGCAAGTAAGCTTTTACAATTTTTAGTACTATTAATTTCATAAAAACACACAAAAAGGGGCACCTTGGCATGGTACTAGAGATTTTAGGAAGGCTAGGAATTGTATTCTCAGTGCTACAGCAAATGAGGGCTGCAAAATATAAGGCAAGTGTAAGATAAAATGGAGTTTGCCTTTGCAATTCTTATTCTTTGAGGATTGTTTATTTATTTATTTATTTATTTATTTTTTAAATCTCTCCCTGCTTTTTGAGCTTCTAATTCCTTCTCATTCTCTTAGAGATTCTGACCTAAAATGTTACTAATCTCCTTATGGTTGGCCCGTAGCATTACCCACACCATTCTTTCTAAAAGATCTTGGGAATTTCCATTAAGAGGAGAAAAAAGCAGAGAGAGAATTCTGTACTTCCCTTTAAAAAATGAAGGAGAAGAATAAATTCACTGAGCAAGTCATACCAAAAATTCCAGACTCAGTTCCCACTCAATTGAAAGAATATAATCAATGATTTCTTTCTCTTTTCTTTCAGAGGCAGAGCTATTGTAACATGTAAACTCAGAGGAGAATTTGATAGTGTCGTCCCCTCCCTCCTTCTAGGGTAGACTGCCCCCCAGGGTAGATCATCATTCAGCCCCCTTTTATGCTTTTCCTTCTGGTATACAATAGTTACTCTCTATACCTACCTACTCTTAACAGATTCACCAGATTATTTTTTTAAACTTCCTTTTATTCTGTAAAATACCAAAATGGATACTCAACTACTCTAGTTCAAGGGCAAAATTTTGCAGCTTCAGTATACTTTCCAGGAGACTTCACTTTATTTTCCAAAATGGACAATTTGTACAATCATGAGAAATAATAAAAAACAGTTGTATTAAATGGCTAGTTTTGGAGTGGTTTGTTACACAGTAATAGGTAGGTGTAAAAGCATTCCAGTCTTTTAATGTTTAACCAAAAATTAATTCCATACTTCAATCTATGAAAATTCAGTGGCTAACATATTATTGTTTTAGCAATATTATTGGGCAAATATTATGTTACTTTTCAAAAAGCAAAGATTTCATTTCATTACTCATAAGTGCATTGTCTGAACAACTACTAAGCTTTCCTACTGAATGGAAAACGAAATGCACTTTCAATTCCAAGATTCAAATTTTCAAAAAATATATTTAAGGAAAATTGGGAAATGGTGAAAAATATTTAGTAAAAATTTCAAACTCCTCTCTTTTGGCTAACATTAACAAAGTTATGAAAGTACTTATAAATAAAATATACATATAATGGAAATAAAAAATAATCATAAACATTGTATCTAATAAGTGGCTTGGTATGAATACAGAACAGATTCTATCAAGAAAAAAATGTACTGCTTTTCTGCCCACTGAAATCCCAAGATAACCAATGAGAGCTTGATGTAAAAATCATTTGCACATTATGATTCAGAGGTCATGAAGGGAGATATTTAAGCTATTTTAAAAGGAAAATTACTTTTCATCCTTTTAGCTTTACTTCATCATCGAATACACATCACAACCAGGCTTTAGCAGGGCTGCTGGCCTGTCGATATTTATGTCAATGCTCTGAGGGGTAAATGTAGGAAGAGACTGGAAATATAGGAGGACAAAATGTAGGAGGTCTCTTCAGAAAGCGCAAAGACTCTGAATTTCGCTTGTCCTCCCTCACTGTCCAGCTTTCAGAGGTAAAAGTCTTCTGCACACCCAATTCCAATGGTGCTAGACACAAGCTGGATGTCTTATAATTCCACTCAGTTCTGACACTATCTACCTGAAGATAGTATTAGAATCTACAGGTTAAGTGTTCAATCCCACAAGACTGGTTCCTCTCCCCCACACACATACAAGCTGTGCTTCTGACAAAACAACTATAAATCCGAGGTTTCCATGACCTCCTCCTTAGGTTCGATTAATTTGCTTGAAGAGTTCACAGAACTCAGGAAACCCATTTACTCAGTAGATTACTGGCTTATTACAAAGGATATAACCCAGGAACAGCCAGAAAGAAAAGATGCATAGGACAAGGTATGTAGGAAGGGGCTCAGAGCTTCCAGGCCCTATTCAAACTGGCCACTCTCTGCAAATATCTATGTATTCACCAACCTGTAAAATTTTTTAACTGCATCCTTATGGGTTTTTATGGAGGCTTCATTACCCAGACATGATCGCTTAGGACTGGTCTAACCTCCAGCCCCTCTCCCCTCCCTGGGGAGGGAAAGGACTGAAAGTTCCAATCCTCTGATCACCTGCTTGACACCACTGGAAACCAACTCCTACCCTTAGGTGAAATTCAAAAGTCACCTTAGTAACACAGCAAAAGACAACTTTATAGTTCTCATCACCTAGGAAATTCCAAGGGATTTAGAAGCTCTCTGCCAGAAATGGGGCCAAAGACCACACATGTATTTCTTCTGAATCACAATATCACAAGAGGCTCAAAAAGAGTATTAGCAGTGAAATAGAACAAAGAAGGTAGCAAGCACCAAATATTTACCAAGACAGCCACTGTGCTAAGCACATTACATTGTGCTGTTTAATCCTCTATCAGGTGGGAATTACCACTGAGCCAGTTTTACGGATGAACAAACTGAGGCTCAGATTTATCTGTGAGTTGCTCATAGTCACACAGCCAGTGACTAAAGGAGGATTCAAATCTAGGTGTGTGGGATTCCGAAGTCTAGGCTTTTACAACGTGCCTAACGATTAATTCCAAATGGATTACACTCTTTTTAATTCATTGATGTTTTAGGTGGTAGGAGGTGGGGGTTGGGGGGTCAAGGGAAGGAGAGACAAACTCAAATTCTAAAGCAAACCACTCAGAACCATTTTTTGCCTTTCTCAGTTTTTGATTTTCTAATAACCCGTACCTTTGGAAAAGAACCATGTTCTTCAAGCTTAGTATTTTTATGAAGTCTGTGGGTTATAATAATTCTCATCAATTTGAAGGTATAAATGACAAATTATTTACCATCCTAGAAAACCAGATTAAGTTCACAAACTCAGGTGGCTCTGAGTTCCTTTCACTGTTACAATAAAGCAGTTCAGAGAAAGATAAATAGAATAAAATTATTCCTTTTGGAAAAATATAAAAGTTTCATAAAAAATCTGTTTCTAGCTCGTCAGTATGGAATTTGTCATTAATCATTTTAAACTATGCCCTTTTATGCTGCTTCTGTCTCTTTTAGCTTTCTGAGTAGGTCTTTGATGTAACAAAGACAGTTTCAGACAAGATTTCAGTTCATCTGGAAAAAAAAGGTTTAAGTCTGGAGGCAAAATGCAGTGTATTTAAAATTTATATACTCTATAATGCCTTTGTTCTGAACTTGAAGATCCTGAAAAACTTCTAAGCTTCTTTGCCTTCCTCCTCTAAGCTCATTTGTTCTTCCCTTGCTTATTATCATGCAACTGTGACTTTAATGGAGGGGGGGCGGTTTCCATCCTTTAACTACATGCAGAGTCATGGCTGACCCTTTCTGATCAATTGCCAATCCATACAGGTTTGACTGATAAAAGAGCCAATTAGATTTAAGCAAATTAAGGGACATCACCAATGTCAACCACTTATTAAACTGAATGCTGAATTCCATGCATACAAAACACTAATGCACTGAGCCCCATTAAGAGTTGAAATCCTAACCCCATTAGTAACTCCAGACCTTGAAGGGGTAAAGGTCACAGGAAAGTTTCATATTTATGGATTAACATTTGGATTCCGTTTTTATTTTTTTAATTTTTTTTCCTAGAACTCTTGAACCTTCACTATAATGCTATTCAAGAGCTCAGATTAAATATATTCTTCATTTCTATGAGTATCCTAGTGCTAAATATGAGCATTATGTTATTACAAACAACCAAATAAT
This sequence comes from Lontra canadensis, assembly GCF_010015895.1. Lineage (NCBI taxonomy): Eukaryota > Metazoa > Chordata > Mammalia > Carnivora > Mustelidae > Lontra > Lontra canadensis. The sequence continues at coordinate 8,420,944 of NW_022631040.1, forward strand.
ATAGTCATTGTAGAAATACAAAAACCTGAGCATGGAAGAGGTTAGAGATATGCTACAGAAATGAAGGAATAATAACCCCCAAGACTCTTCCAGTTGACCAAATAATCTTTCAAACGAATTTTTAAAATAAAAAGTGTGTGCGATTTGGATTTGCCAATGTGCATTTTTGTGCTGAGCTCTTGGTTCCACGATCCCACTTGCCTTAATTTCCAGCTTCAAAATAACTTGTGTTTATCAGATTGTTTAATCATATTCCTTTTTCTGCTTGTTTAGTTGAAGTCGAGAGCCTTATTTTTTTTTTAAAATAAAATTAATTTTCTTAACACAAGAGCAAGGAAACAGGGAAATGTGATGGAATTAACTAGGATTTGAGATTAGGTCTTGTTTGACTGTTTTTTTTTTTTTAAAGATTTTATTTAGTTATTTTTATTTGACAGAGAACACAAGTAGGCAGAGAGGCAGGCAGAGAGAGGAGGAAGCAGGCTCCCCGCTAAGCAGAGAGCCGGATGCGGGGCTCGATCCCAGGACCCTGGGATCATGACCTGAGCCGAAGGCCGAGGCTTTAACCCATTGAGCCACCCAGGCACCCCTGTTTGACTGTTTTGTTTTTTTTTTTAATTTTTTCCAGCTTTAGTGAGGTATAAACTGCATTTCCATCATTATTCTTTCTCATCAGAAAAATAGAAACATAGAGAAAGGTGGTATCAAATAAGGCATTTCATAACCATTCTGTTCTACACTTACCTAAGTAACCACCATAGAGAGGGAGTCAAAGAGCAGTGAGTTTGAGCAATTTGAGAGTATTTCTTATATCTGATGCCCTGTCCTCCTTACAGTCTGGGGTCCTTGTCACATGGGCATGACCACAGTATCCCTACACTGGACAACAGTGTGCAGAGGGGGTCAAATTCTCCATAGCTGGTTACAATAGAAGGTTGCTCAGATAGAAGACAAGGCATGAACAGGCTTGAGCAAGAGAAGCTTACAATTTAAAACTCTTAATCAAGCTACCTGGACTGACTGACTGATTGATTCTTTCACTCACCGATTATTCATTATGCAATTATGATGCACCAGGTTTGGTCTAGGCACTGAAGATCAAAATGTGAATACAAAACAGTCCCTGCTGTGGGGGGGTCTTATAACCAGTGATTGTGACAGTTCCATCAGACAGGCCATTTCACTATAACATAATTGTATTCTAGGACACCTAGGGGCCCTATATCAGCCTCAGTTGGTAAAAGACAACTTTCTGAAGGACCTATTTCGAAGTTGAAACCTTAAAAATGAGTAGGACTTGGCCAGATCTAGGGGGTCAAGGCAGTTTTCCAGACCACATTTGATAGCAAACATTTCACCAAGAAAAAAATAGCATGTCTATTTTGCCTAAACCTTCTATTATTATATTTTTCAGCTATACTAAGAAGAAAACATAGCTAAGGGTATTATCATTACAAATCTTGCATAATCCAGCAGTGAGAGAGAGCAGGAATTCCACATCACCAAAAAAGAGACTTAATATTTGAATCAAGGAAACGGCAAAAAATGGTAACAATCCAAATATAATGGAAAAGTAAATAGCATACAGAACCTTCTCTGCCCATAAGTTGGTTCACTTCTGTACATCGGTTCATTTATTATTCATTTCAGTACAAAGCACAGTTCACTGGATAAAGGCATGGAAGATTTCTTTAATAACTCTCAGTACTAATTTAATTCTACTTAAACACACATATTCTAGTGAATGCCACATGCTTTTCAGCATGATTTTATGTGTAAATCAGGATAATATGTTTTCAGATCATTAAGTAAAAGGAAGCATGAACTAAAACCTATTTAATCAATGAGGTGTCACCTTTAAACTGCCACAAGGTCATAAAAAAGATAATTTCAAAGCTATAAGTTTCCTAATTGTAATCAACAACAATCTAATGATAAAAAAAAAAAGTATGTCTTAATGGCTACAATAAACTTGAGCAAATCAATGTCTTTAAAGACATTTTGCTTCCTCTTTTGGTGAAGGGCCATCTCCCAAATTCTGGATTTCTGAGTTGAGAAAGTCAATAATTACATCATGCCCAGAGACTATGAGCCTGCAGAAGGCATGATAATAGCATGAATAAGCATCCACAGAGTAGACATAAAAGTAAACTCAGCAGTTGACTTCAGTTCAACTGTATGGCTGGAAAGAAAATTTTAGTTTCTTCCTGTTTGCATAATATTAACTCTTCTACTAACCACTGACAGATACAGGCACAGATTGTATACTGAGTTAGCATGAGAAGCTTGCTATGTTTAAGTGAATTGTATATAAACATGCACCCAGAGATATTTACTCTAAATTATTAGGCATTCCTAAGTGCATGAACAATGAATTAAATTGGTCCTATTTTATGAATATGATTTAACTTGCTGTAAATTACAAACCATCTAAATCAGTATGAATGCCATAAAAGGAATCTATAACTCATTAAATTCCCACATATCCTGTTAAGAAGGTATTGCTATGTAATTTAAAAATCTCCATTAAGGCACTAATTACTGTTTAATTTCTAAGTCTGAATAAAGGTTATTATATACTAAGGTATAGAGTCATTAAATGTTCTATCCTTTCCAGTATGTTGGGTTAAATTAAAAAATGAAGATATGAATGCCTAAGGTTTCTTTTCTTGATTTTGTTTTGTTTTGGTTTTTTGGTCTCAATTCTTAAACAAGCCCCTATCTAAATCCAATGTCCTTTTTAAAAAAAAAAAAAAAATTTTTTATTGGTTTATGAAATGTGACAGTGAGTCGTTCAGCTCTGTCTCTTCCAAGCATTCTTAAACAATGTGGCTTCTGCCATTTAGAGTTTCAGGTGTTTTGGTAAACATCTATTCATTAAGTCTTATAATGTCACGAAAGGTAGATAACAGTGAGTGGTTTTAATGATAGAGCAGGTATTAAATCTTTCCTTGAGAGAAGCGTTCTATACAAACTACAAATTAACTCTTCATTGTCCTCTCCTGAGGAGGCTTTTGCTGCTCTTAAACCCTTTGTGATGGGAGAGGTATTTATCCAGTCCTGCTGCTTAACGACATAGCGACATTCTCCCTTAGTCCAGAGACACTGGTTTTTGAAGCTGAGCTACAGTCGGATGTTTTAGAGTCCTTTGTCTTTTGTATTTTCAGAGAACAGACATTCCTGAACACCCAGTTGAGAATCACGCTCTTATTATTTTGAGGCATGCTTTGTTCAAGGGCTGTCCTTACCAATCTAACAGGGAGTTTTCTTCTTAGCAGTTAGTCACACAATTGGTTAAAATAAGGGTGGAGGTGACTGCAGATCAACATAATAATTCTAAATAAGTTAAATCAGTTATTTATACAGATAGTTAAAATAAAAGTATCTGGATTTTTATCACATTTCCCGTATAAAAGTGATACTATTGAACTCTAATCATTAGGGCGTGGAAGTTAAAGGTGCTTTTCCAGTGGTGTGAATAGCTTTCCCTTTCCATTTGCTGCACACACATGCAAAGCAAGAGATACATATGTATGATATATACCCGTACATACACACAGTGCAAGATGAAAGCAGTCTCAACAGAACAAAAAAAATCAGTAAGAGGGTCTCAGTCAAACAAAACAATAACCCAAACAACCAGAAATACAATTGAGCCTCTAAGTTCTAAAAAAAAAATTAATTTTCACAATAATGAAGCACTCAGGGGAGACTTATAGTAGAGCAGTTATATAAATCTATGTAGCCAATGTTGTTCATGGACTTACCCCCGGGTGGCATTGCCAGGGTTAAGGGGTCACTCATCAAGCTGCCTTGGCTATTTGAAGCATTCACTTGCACAGTATAGTTAGTAAAAGGAACCAGCCCCTCAATGAGTACCCAAACGTTGGTCTCTTCACTGCGGTGCATGACTTGTGTGCCATTCAGAAGAGTGTAGTTATTAACTGCTGGTAAAAAGGAAAATTATGAAAATTAGTGTATATTTAAGAGTTCATTCATTCATCCGTGATCAAAATAACTGAACTGTTATTCTAAGATGGCGTGCAGCTGTTCACAAGTATCATGCATGCAAGGACAACTCAGACACAGACACAGTAATTGATTCCATGATGGATTATTTACAATTGTTTGAGGGTTTTCTTCCCCCACCCTTGGATTTTTTTTTAAGATTATATTTATTTATTTGAGAGAGAGAAAACACATGAGTGGGGGAAGGAGCAGAGGGAGAGAGAGAGAGAATCCTCAAGGAGAGTCCCCCCTGAGCTCAGATCCAGACATGGGGCTTGATCCCAAGACCCTGGGATTGTGACCTGAGCAGAAGGCAAGACACTTAACTATCTAAGCCACCCAGGCACCCCCATTCTTGGATTTTATACGATATGCAGACTGGAGGAAATCACACTCTTTCCTCGCCATCTAGAATGGTTCTGGATATAAATAGTATATTTATGAGGCAAATTTTTCAGAATATTGCTGAAATTTAGTAAAATTTAGTTATCATTATGCCTAAAACACAGGAGTTGTTAACAATAGTTCTATTTACCTCAAATAGCCTTTTTTCTTTGCCAAAACAAAAAAATTTATTATTTATTTATTGTATGTCCCTTTAATTTCCCCCACACAGATTCTACAAACATAGGCAAATGAATAAAAAACACAGATGGTGCTGGACTTTAAGGGGAAAGCATATTTGCAAGATTTCCAGATAATGATACAATCTTTACTGGTTAAATGTGAAAAAATTAAAATATGGCCACATACCAATAATGATCTTGCACTGTATGATAAACAGAATAGTTGTAATAGTTATCAAAAATACCATATTTTGGACACGGTTTTATAGCAGAATATGGTGCAAAGAAAAGTACATGCATTTGATTGTTAGAAAGTTCTGCATTTGAGCCTATCCTTATCATTCTTGAGGAATGTGCTCTTTGCTAAGTTATTCAGTATGTCTGAATCTCATGTTTTTCATCTGAGAGTGGGGAATGATAATACTTTGATTGCAATGTTACTATGAAGATTAAATGACATCATTTCTTTACATTACCCAGCATATAATAGGTATTCATCTACAGCAACTAAGAAGTGTAACTGTTCTTGCTATAGTACAACTGATACATTACAAACAAAACATTTATAAACAAACTAATACATACAAAACAAACATTTACAACTAGCAAGTGATAAAGAATTCTACACTCTGTATTTTACTTCCTCTGTAGCAATTAGTCTTCTATTACATTTTCCCTCTCTCCCACCCAACAATGTATATGAATCAAAATTCAATGTTTTTCAATGAACAAAACAACATTAATCACATCTGCTACCCCTAGGTCATTGTCCAATCATGTTATACATCAAACTCTATAATTAATAAGGAATCAAATGACGTGAAAGAGGATCTCACATCTAGTTATGAGCATTTTCATGAAATGTGGGTAAGGCAGACAAAAACTTTAAAAATACACAAAAAACTTTAAAAGATACTTAAAATAGTTTTGGGAAGAAGGATGTAGCTGAAAAAAAATTATTGCTGCAAAATACACAGGTGTAAGTTAAATGTTTCCCATGACCAGAAGAAATCCCTAGTGTCATGCAAGAATTTATTGCTCTGAACTTGAAATTGGCACAACGGGGTGGTTTATTCCCAAGGGAATAAATGTACTTATGGGCTAAAACATGAGGATAATAATTTCTATTCAGTTTTAATAAAATAAGATAAAGATATGTTCACTGCTTAAGAATTGTTTTAAGTTCCTAAAATGGAAATAGATACCACAGATAGATCTATGTGGAGCACATACCAACAAGAAGTTCTGAAACCTGAAAAGTTGCCTTGAAAAGACATTTCCAAATGACACTTTATTAGCTCTCACAGGTTCTTTGTAACTAGTCAACCTGATTAGACAGATTATTGACTCCAACTGCATGCAGAGAGCAGGCTTTGCTAGGTTCTGATAACAATACGCTCAAGATGTACAAGACGTCGCTCCTGAACTCAAGAAACCTGGTTCAGATTTACTATGAATCCATTGTAAGCACTGTTGAAGAAAAATTACATTATCCACATTTGAAGACCTCAAGTCCCATAATGTCTAACTCCTTGGGAGAATTTTCAGTTATAGCTGAAACAATTGCTGCTGTTGTCACATACCCAATTGTAAAATTTCAAAAAGGTCAGCTTTATCCTGAAAGACCCAGGTAGATGCCTAATTGCCTCTGAAGTAGTATAACAGCACATACCTTACAAAAAATTGAAGACTACAAAATAACAATGAGAATTCTAAAATTAAGCCAGGAGAACACGATTTTATAAAATTTCAAGCCAGGTGCAAATGTAAGAACAAAGAGTTAACATCTAAGATTATAGTATTGGTAAGAGTTTTTTTCCCTTATATTTTGTTTGTTTCTGAAGCAAATTTCTAGCTGTAAAACAAACAATTTTGCTATCTTTGAAAATGGCATGGCAGGGCAAATATATTAAATACCACTCTATTCTAAGTTTCTCAGATAACATTAATACATGGTAATTATACAATTAGTTGTAACATTAAGTTCTAGTTATAGAACAATGATTACTCAGTAATTATAAGAAGTACATAATTACTCAATAATTATGAGAAGTATGCAATTACATAACCATTTTGTTCAGCTCAAAAAAGAACTTGTGTATCTCCAGGAACCACACAGCTGAGTGAGTCCAGTGCTCCCTTACCCCGCTCACATGCAGCTCCATTCATAAGCCTGGAGCAACCGTCAGGATTTCAACCCTCGGCGAGCTCACAAATCCCCAGATTTAAAACCAAAACCGGATCCACAGATTTTGTCTCTGTCTCCACTTTATTCTTCTCTTTCTTCCTTTGAACTGGACTGGTTTGAGTTCTGTGATCCTGGGGGAAAATTCTTAAAATTCAAGTCCTCAGATCCCCTCTGCCACCCTGCCTCCCCACTCTTGAGAGGGTCTCCCTTTACTGCTTTTCGCTGCATAAACTTTGTTTTCAGTCGGCTGGAAAATGCAGCCCCGTTGGTTCAGCTTCAAGAATCAAGCTAGAAAATGCTAAAATGATAAGCATTTCCTATCATAGGTGGCCATTTCTGTCTGGTCTCCCTTAGCGCTGACCCTATTTGTAAGTATAAGTGGACGGTGAAGGCCCTGGAACCACAACTCGCTGTCACCCTGCCACCAGGCACTAAGTCTGAAGTCAAGTTCCCCTCATCCACCTCTTCAGGTGCGGTCTGCACCACTGGGCTTTAACCTGGGGGTCACACTAAGCACTCTGCAGACGAGGTCATCACACTAGTGTTCCAGGGGCCACCTACATCAGAGTCACCTGGGAATACTTCATCAACATCCACAGAGCTGAGTTCCACTCCAGACCTACCAAATGAGACTGTTCGAAGGCAGGGCCCAGGAATCACTGGTGATTGTTCTTAAGCATGCAGAAAAACTCATTTTAGGATTATTTAATCTACGTTCAAGCTAGTCTTTAAAGTAATGATCCAAATTCATCTTGTCTGTTTCCCAAAATACTTAGGTCACTTTTGACATCCTTGTTGATGATGCCTTTAGACTGTAGCTTTGGGCTATAAAATCTTTATTTGTGAAATAATGCATCTTCAGAACATATAAAGTGGATTCTTCAACCAGATCTACCTTTACAAACTAAAAAAATCTAGTAAATTATTTCATAAGAAATAGTTAAGTATTTATAAAAATAATTTTTAAAATGAGTAGTCATTTTGCACACCTGAGAAAAATCACTTCAGTATTTCTGATAAGTACTTCTCTCTCTCCCTTTCAATCTCACCACTGCAGATACAGGGGAAGGAGAGATCCTTTGTATATTGTCCAACATCATGCCTCACAAGCAAAAAACAATAAGTAGTTTTGGTTAGATTCCTAAAATTTTCAAATAAACTCCTAGATGCTCCCTCAGGACACTCTACATCCTAAAGGATTTTCTAAGAAGTTAAGTCATTCAGGCCTACTTTTCTACTTTATTTTGAAGAGAAAAGTGTTAAATTGAGAAACAGCCAACATAAATCTATACCCAACAGACCTTAATTGTAAAAAACATTTTCTTAGCTGCGGATATGAAATCTTACCCAAAAAATGTTAATAGCAATCATGCCCATTTTTTTAAGGCTAAAATCTTACATTTAATGTTATTTGTTGAATAGTAGGATATTTTCCGTATAATTATTTATTTTTTTTAAGCAAAAACCAGCGTAAATAGACACGTATGATCCAGGGAGGCGTAAATGATTGCTGTCTCAGGAATATCGTCCTATGGGGTTCTCCAGATTGATACAACATAAATGGGTATCCTTTCCAATTCTTGTTATAATCATTGTCACAAGAATTTTAATGCACCATATATTCCATAATTTTTTTTTCCTCTGTGCTGTACTGCTCTGACCTTTTCAATATTCTATAATTTGACTGGCTGGCCATTTCGGTTCTCTCCTTTTTACAGCCTTATTAACTTGTGGGAAAGAGGTGAAATGAACAACCAATCAGAATACATAATATTGCAAAGGTCAGCGTAGTCTTGTACAGTATCATCACACACAGAAGTCTGTATGCCAGGCATTAACATCCTGATATCTTATTCATGTGACAAAGATTGTAACAAGAACAGAAAATGGCACAACATGAATCCATTCTCATGACAAAGATTATAATGAGAAATGACAGCGAACAAACCAAACTGATTCTTGTTACCTTGTGAGGATTTTCCATGTCAGCCCTGGTCCTGCTTTAAGTTAGCCTTTTTCTGAATCCAATTACACCTGAAGGTAGGAAAGGTGTTAACTAATTTCCCCACTTCTTGCTGTAAAAAGAAAATGCGATATTTCCCTGATATTGAGGTCTCAATTTTAGTGTTGTTCGGCTCTGTCTCATTATCACAGAATTCTGCCAATCCCCAAATCAAAAGACATAGAATGACAAACCGCAGATCTGGGCAAAGTGGTGAATAAGGCCTTTAATGTGAACTAATAATTCTAGGTCACTCTATAGCATGCATTAATATTTAAGTTACTTTTGTTTATTCTTTCTGAAGTTATTATTTCAAATTATTTTACCCAAAAGGCAAGTGCATCCTCCAAACTCCATTATGATCATAGATAGCATCTTGGCAGAGGTCCGAATAGCACTGGGCATTTGTTCCTTTTTAAGTTAACATATGGTTAAAGGGATCTATTCCTGGCCTTAAATTGTTGCCAACATAGAAAATATTTATAGATGTATACCGACGTAGCTGTCTTCTCCACAGAACGTTTTGAAAGAGAAAGAAATGGGTAACCTGTGAGCGACTCAGAGCCCTGGGAAGGACAGTGCTCTATTAATGCATCATATTTCTTACCATTATTGTAATTACTCTAATGTGATTTTTAATTAGTTGTCATCTAGTAAAAGCTGTACTTCTCTGAATCCTCTTAAGAGTGGTCACTCTGCTAGAATGACAATTGTAGTTCAGGGAATAAATCCAGAGAATGTTTCAACAACTCACCAAAAGATGCTTCAGAAACCTCTGCCCTGAGTCTTTGCTTGTGCAGGAACAAGAAGAGCTCCGTAAATACTGAGGATTTTTTGTTTTGTCTTGTTCTTTTTGTTTTTAAAACAACTTTATTTATTTATTTGACACAGAAAGAGACAGTGAGAGAGGGAACACAAGCAGGGAGAGTGGGAGAGGGAGAAGCAGGCTTCCCGGAGAGCAGGGAACCTGATGCGGGGTTCGATCCCAGAACTCTGGGATCACGACCTGAGCTGAAGGCAGACGCCTAACAACTGAGCCACCCAGGCACTCCTTTGTTTTTATTTTTAATGTGTGGGAAAGACTATCTCTAATGTATAATTACTCTTCCAAATATTTAAAATATCATTTAAAAAAGTCCTTTGGAGCATGGTTTCTTTTCATCAATTTTGTTTTATAAGTCATTGTCAGGTTTTCCTAAATGGATTTCATTTTATTAATATCAGAAAAGAACTATGTGTGTACATGTGTGTGTACGTGCAGATAAATTTCTCAAGAGTAAGAGGTTTGTTATGATTGTGGTAACTTAGGGAAGTATGGTTCATTTTCATCAACTATGTTATACTCTGAAAAGTCAGGGTTTTGGGTTTTTTTTTTTTTTTGTACTTTGATTAATATTTTCCCCAATTGGACAAAGTATTAGTTTTCCAAATGAACAAACTATTGCCATCATCTTCAATCAGCCAAGAGCTATTTGGGAAAATATGCTACCATAGAAGGTGATTTGCAGCTTCCAGAGTAAATTTTGGACATGAACATGACTGACTGACAGAAGCTGCTGTTTCCTTTTGGAATTCTAGCAGAACCTTACTAAACACATGGGCCATACTGAACTTCTAGTACTACTGTGATCAAATGCGTAGTTCAGCAATCGTTATGGATCCCTGAGCACCTTATCACCAATTCTTAATGAAATGCTTACAATTTTCTTTTTAGTTACCTAGCTACATACACTTGAGATAGATTCTCCATTAAAGGAGAACATCCATTTTGGATGAGAATTATATCATCTTCTGTGGTGACTTCTGCCTGCTTTATCTTCTGCAGTCACATAGTTCTGTGTTCCCGTACTAGTTATCTATTATCGTGTGATGACATTATCACAAGCTAAGCCGCTCAAAACAACATGTATTTCTTATCTCATACTTCCTGTGGGCCAGGGGTGGGAGCATGCTTAACTGGGTCTTGTGCTCAGGATCTTTAAAGGTTGCAGTCAAGGTGCTGGCTGGGACCAAAGTGCCATTTCAAGGTTCGTCCGGGGAAGGATCACCTCCAACTCAGGTAGTTTCTGACAGCATTTTGTTCTTTTCAGGCTATTGGAACTGAGTGCCTCAGTTTCCTGCAGGTTATTGGCCCTCAGTTGCCAGCTGGCTTTTGTGTAGAAATTGCCCCCATTTCTTTCTCATTGGTCTCCCCAACATGGCTGCCTGCTTTATTAAAGCCAGCAAGGGAGCTAGACTCCCAGCAAGATGGGTTACAATCTTATGTAATGTTGTCATAGAACTAACATCCTCCCTTCTCTGCCACAGTCTTTTGGTTATGGACAAGTCACAGGTTTTGACCACATGCTAGGGGAATAGATTACACAAGTGCTAGTACCAAGAGGTTGGGATAATCCTATGCTATTTTAGAGTCTGTGCATTACAGTTTCCAAACTGTGGAAATGAATCACCTTACTGAGAAGAGAATTAGGAATAAATGGTGTACTTACAAAAGTTTATGCTTTATGGAGAAGAATGGATAAATTAGTATGACAGAATTATCTTTCTAAAATGCCTTCTAAAATGGAAGAAAACTAGGAGAACAAAAATAATAAGATTAACAAGGACAGCTGAAAATCCTAGAGTAAATGTATAAAGGAAAAGGAACAAATTAATGACATTAATTTTGAAACCTCACAACAAAAGAAAGATATGGTACATTTACGCTCAGCATAACATAGTTCCTAACTCTGCTCCTAGAGTAAGGAATAAAAACCAAGCAAAATCCTTGGAACTCTTACTAATCTTCTTCAATATGAAGGGAAATGAATGGAGTAGAGTCAGTAGAAATAGGAAGAACGGCCACTCTACCGAACACTGTGTTGAGTTGGGGGAAGAAGCTGGTGTTACTAGGACTGGGATATGTATGTGAATAAATGGAGTGGAGACTGCTACAGGACACATTTGATGGGATTTCGGAGGAGACCGAGAAACTAGATCCCCTAGAATTCAGCCCAATGAATGTCTCCATATCCTTGAATCTGCTCCCATTTCCTCCTGTCCCCACCCCAAGATTACAGACAAGGATATTAATCACAACACCCAGTTCTCAAAGCTTAGGTTGAGGGAAGGCTAACTATCACCAGAAAGGAAAAGAAGTGGCCATGTTCAGAACAAAAGCAAAGTCTGGACAGAGCTGCCCATACAAGGCAGAAGCAAAATAAATTTTAAGGGAAGAACATAATGAACATGCAAACATATAGACAAAAGAAAAGAAAAGATCCCAACATAAAAAGACGAAGTAATCACATGGTTGTGGGGGAGAAAAATGACACATATTCCCCATACAATGAAAAAGAATGTTGCAAAGCCAGAGAAACAAATTGAAAATTAGAAAAAAAAAAAAAAACAAACAAACCCATTAAATATTTAATAAAGTTAGAAAAAGTAAGGAACACAATAGAAACAGATAAAATTTAAATCAATGGCATGATGGAAAGCCCTGAGATAATCATAATCAATGCATAAGAGAAAAAATCAAGAGATAATAACAATGAATGAGATGATAGATATATACAAAGAAAATAATAAGGAATATAATTAGGTTTTTTTTTTTTTTAAATGAAAGGATAGCTGGAGGTCATGTGGACACTGACTACAGGGCTGCCCATTAGATGCTGCCACCTGGGGACTACAAAACTGGAGGGAATGCAGCTAACTCAAGTCAACCAGGGATTCCTCTAGATGTCTCTAGAATTGTTGAGAATGCAGAAGTAGGGCAGAATTGTCCAGTGCTGCTCCGGGAGTGTGGGAGGGTTAGGAGGGGGTGGGGGTGAGGGCAAGTCAGGGACATCTGGAGGCCAAGCTTGTCTGGGCCAAGCTATTTGTGGTCTCCACACAAGCCTTACTCACCAGCTTTCCTGACAACTTTTTTAAATGCTCAGTTCTCTTATAATCATTCATTTTTGCCTTAATTAACAAGAATTGTTTCTGTTGTTTGTTACCAAGAAACCACTCATGAATTAAGAGAGGTTGGAAATGATGTTCTGCATTTGTTGACATAGGTTATTTATAGGGAATGGGGTTCATTGTCATTTTTCTATATTATATACATTTTAAGCTAGCACACATAATTTTTAAAAATCAAAAGCATTATGAAAGAGTTAAATAAACAAGGAAAATATACAAATTGGATTTAAATTTATAAATAAATTATAATAAAACCAGGGATCCGCAAACTACAGCCTACAGGTCAAATCTGGCCAGGTTCCTGCTTTTATAAATAAAGTTTTGTTAGAACACAGACACTTATATTCTAAGTATTGTTATGCTATAACTGTGCAACTGAGAAGTTATGGCATAGGCCCTAGTGCCTGCAAGGTGTAAAACGTTTACTATCTGGCCCTTTAAAGTTTTACCTCTGCATTGAACAATTAAAGTGACTACCTCTTTAAAAATGTGCTGTCTTTCGGTACAAAGAGAGGCACTGCCAATTTCTAGATTGATTTTCTTGAGTAAACTCTTTTTAAAGAATGGAACAGTGCATGTGGAAAGAACACTGTATTGACAGAGTCCTATCTTATGCCACTGCACTGTTCTGTCATCAATGCTGTGAATATCTTTAATTATGCAGCAGTTATACATGCAAATTACTGGAGGGAGAAAAAGCAGGAAGAAAATCTGTTATAGACAGTCCCTAATTCCACATGCCCAAGAAGTTTGCAAGTGGAAATCCAAGTGCATGGCTTTGACTGAAGGGAGAGCTGCTGTTCTGAAGGCTTAACAAGAGTAACTAAAGAATAATTAAAGACTCGGGATGAAAGAAGGATGGGTTTGCTGTTTCAACTGCTTCTAAAGGGCTTCTTTTAAACTTTCAAACTTATGTGCCTTCCAGAGGTAATTTGCGAAAAAACACAAAACATCCTCTTTCCTACAGAGCTCAGTGAAAACAATTAAAAGGCTAAATGAGGCTAACATATTTGCTGAAAGGAGCAAATGTAGTGTTAATATTGCCTTGGAATTTATTTTAAGGAAATAATCAGATAAGTGTACCAAATATTGCCTTATTCTAAGTATACGAAAATGAGTTACAAAATGGTATAATTGTGCCTTTGCAAAAATTTGGCTTAAGAACCAAGAACAGGTGGCTAGAGTCAGAGGCAAGAGAACTATAATGTGGTACCATGAGTCCCCAAATAAGCATTCAATGTGTAAAGGATCATAAGATATAAATTTGTTTGTAAAGCAGAGAGAGTTTGATATATAAATGTTGCCCTCTTGAGCAACAACTTAATCAATTTTGCTCTCTAATTTAAAGTTGAACTGTTTTCCTCTTTTAAATCCCTCGATGGTGGCTTTCCAGCCTGGATAATTATGGAAATGAAAAGAACCAGCTTGAATCCCTTCAAAGGCATTTTATTCACCTTAACTGTTTTCTTATTAACCTAGTTAGTGTAGTTAAGTTCTACAATAAATGAGTGAAAACATCTCTATCATGAGAAGTAGTTAATCACTGCCTAAGAATGCAGTTTACAGCCACCAATTATATTAGTTTGTATTTTTTAAAGAAAGAATAAAGTTATTTTAAAGCTAACTTCATGTTAAGAAAAATACTGAAAAATTGGGACAGCTTATTAGCAACACTGTAGTTACATATTTTAAGTCTTGACCTTTTAATCTCTGCTCATTTTGCAGGCTTCCATCATCAGTATACAAATGAAAATTATTATCTGCTTTTTAAACATGTTCATAAGTCATAGGTGCCAATAAGAATAGTCAGTTCTTTGGGGGAGACGATCAGAAAGAAACTGGCTAAAAAAGCCAGCCTGGGGATCTCCAATCCATAATCAAATATCTAGATTGATTGTGTCACTTGCACTTGTATTGATTTCAATTGGAGTAGCTCACCCAAGGGAATAATAAAAATGTGGAATAAAACTGATTTATGAGAACAAAATAAATCCTTTTGTGAGTGGTAATGAATTGGTACTATTTAACCCTTTCAATCACAGAGTGAAAAAACTATTTATTTTTTAAGAATGCTGAGCTAGCCAAAAGAAGTCATATCAGAAATGCCAATACTGCCAAGTGCCATTACACTAAGTTGTAATGCTGAGAAAGAAATGGTGCTCTAAACTTGATGGAAGGCGTTATTTGACATACGACATACTTACAGCTTTCCTTGGCCAACTTCTATGTGTCATCACAAATGATGGACCTGGAGATCCAAAGTATTATGGAATCACTCAATAAATGTTTATTGTACTTATTTACATGATTTATAAGACGGTTGAGAAGTTAAGAGCAAAACATGGTAGCTCAATAGCTACATTCAATTTCTTCTGTTAATGTAGATGCTCATTATTTTCCTCTAAATTTTCTATGTATCAGTTAAATCAAGGGTTGTCTCAAGGATAACAGGAATATCCCGGGGAGACAGCTTTCAGCATGATTGGGGCACATACAAATATTTGCCTTAGAAAATATTAAAGGACCTAAAAAAAGGAAAATGAGATGATTTCTGCAAAGACCCAGAGCAACTGTTTGATTACCAATTCAGCCAACCAGCCAACCAGTTGATTTAATGAGGAAAAACATCAGTTACTTCACATTCTCTGAAATCCAGTAGACAATATGTTCCCTATAGTCTGGCATTGACTTAACTTTTCACTTTTTACAAAATATGCTGACATCTTTTGCACATGTTCTGAGCCTGAGCACTCGCAGGCAATGGCCACTATCCATCTGTGGCTATTGAGCACTCAAAACGTGGCTAGTGTGTCTGGGGAGCTGAGTTTCTAATTTTATTTAATTTTAGTTCAGTTAAATTAAAAACTGTTAGGTGATTTAATTATTAGAAAATTTTTAAATTATGTTGGTATGGGAATCTACTTTTTAAATTGAAACTGTTTTGAAAACTAAATATAGATCAAATATTTCTGATCAAGATGATCATTTGCACTGAAGTGTCCTTGAAGTGTAAAATATACACATAAACTTATTATAAGAAAAAGAACATGCAATCTCATTATTAACTTTAAGACTGACAATATTTTGGGTACATTCATTCAAATAAGATACACTACTAAGTTAATTTCTGCTCTTCCTTTTTATTTTTTTACATGTATTAAAAATTCAAAATTACATGTGTAGCTCACTTTGTACGCCTATTTGACAACCCTATTGTGATATGCCAAAGGGAAAACAAGAATGCACACTTAAAATGTAGGTGCATTTTCATCTTAAATTGATGGAAGGAAACTTTGTTCCAAGATCTTCCTACATATATATATTCAGACAAAATGAAGGTGAAACTCTTATTCATAGAATGCACAGATTCTGTTACATACATTGCGTTTAATTCATAGTCCTGAGGAAGCTAATTCCAGAACTATGTGGAAGGGACTGCTGTAAGGAGTGAGTTGATTAGTTGTCAGTTCTGTCAACGTGGCTTGTACTGTCATGGTGTTTAATGAAAGTATATAAAGGTAACTTTATTTATCCTCTCTGGCATAAAAAGGCTTTTAAAAAAATTAATACATTTTACTATTTACAATGAAGCATAATTTAATTCAGTTTGATGGTACCATAATTATTACAGCATAATAATTTTTCTAATATGGTAACTTTTGCACATCTGCCATACAGAGTAAATCATTAGACAGGAAACAGAGAGAACAAATCAAAAAAGATATTAAGAAACTCTATTATCATAAAGGAATAAATTATTAGGGAAAAGGGAAAGTGAATCACTTTAAGTTTAAGGGACTCAAGTAAAAGCAAGAAGATAATATACAGTAATTGCAATTGGTTGGGCATTTGAAAGAAGTCCAGGCCCAAGATGTTTAACTCCCCATACTTAATGAAGTCAAGTCTTCTGTTCCCAAGTTCACTTGAGATTTGGAGTTTTAGGGTCTATTGTCTCCTAAAATCTTCTAATAGTTTTGCTGTTAAGATGATACATGCTACAAACTACCTCTTTTTTTTTTCTCTCTTGCCTTCATTCATTCCTTCTTTGTCTGATTATAAAAGAAATCTATGTTTATTATAAATTTTAAGACTACATCAGACACTATGAAGAGAAAAACTAAAATTACCGAAAATTTCAAGATAATTATTGTCACCTTGTTAATGTTTTGGTGTATTTTGGTATGTATCGTTCCATATTTTTACATACACATACATATATAAATATATTACTACATTTTACACTTCTAGAATTTTATAATATTATTCTGTCACTGCAATACTGCATATTTATCAATAAATGCACATCTGCATAAATTTTAAAATGAATTCACCACAATGTGGTTAATCCACATAGCTCAACATTTAGGAACACCCCTTTCGAGTTTTGTTATGTAAATAAACTTTGCCAGGAACATGACTTTACATATTTTTTTGTGTGCCTATCTAATTATTTCTATTTAACAATTCCAAAAAAGGGAACTGCTGGTTTTCTCAATTGGTACGAATGGATACAAATATGTTATACCTTTTATATTTGCTTGACAAGCTTATTTTAGTTTTCTCAAAAGAATTTCTGGGAACAAAAAATTAGTCAAAGTTTGGTTGTGGTTTATGTGAAATCATCATGCTGTATGGGTTATACTTGTGATTGAAACTTAAATTAAAAAAAACTTTTTGTTCACAGTAAAAGCATCCATCTTGTCTGTCAGTGTGTTATATTCATCTAAATTCACATAACTGAATGGGCTGGACTCAAAGAATGTTCCATAAGTATAAGGACCTCTGTATTTTCTTACTTACTTACTTCTAGTCTTACTAGAGCTGGAAAAATGAACTCAGAGATTTATAAATGCTTTCAAATAGTATTGGTGAAAATGGCATATTTTAAAACATCGATGTGATACCAGTAATGATTCTTCTAATATTACATTAAAAATAAATAAGCACAATCACAAAAAAGTTAATCCCCCAAAAAGTAAAATACCTGGACATAACCCTAACAAGAAATACAGGGTCTTTATGGAAAAAAAAAAAAAAAAAAAAAGACAGACAGGGTTTTATTGTGAGATATAAAATACCTAAATAAATGAAATCATAACACATTTCTGGATAAGAACTATTAAAAGATGTAAATTTCTCATGAATTTATAAAAAGATGAGCCCATTAAAAATATCAGTGGCATTTTTTCAACTCAATTTAGTGTTCATTTGGAAAAAATATATGTGTAAGAATTAAGACCCTTTAACAAAAATGAGTAATAAGCTGCAGGGAGAAGATGGGAACTGTATCTATAAGATGCAAAGGTATTTTCTAAATATCTAAAATACTGAAAGAAGAAAGATTAAATTGTCATAGTGATGATTCAAAGAGAAACAGAGAAATGAAAGAAGGAATAAATAGCCTAGAAATTAGCATCATCATACCTATGAATTTAAATCTCTGACAAATTTAACAAAATTAAATAACATAATGTTTTAACACTGGATAGAGAAAAATATTTGTATAAAAATAAGCAGAGATTTCATTATCAAAAATATAAAACACTATTTCCTGTCTCTTTAAGTACTTTTATTTTAGAGAGAAAGTGTGAGAGCAAAAGTAGGGAGAGGGGCAAAGAGAGAGGGAGAGAATCTCAAGAGGACTCCAAATTGAGTGCAGAGCCCTATGTGGGGCTTGATCCCACAACCCTGAGATCATGACCTGAGCTAAAATCAAGAGTTGGATGCCCGACTGAGTGAACCACCCAGGTGCCCCTAAAATACATAAACACACCAAAAAGACAAAATGACATTCTAATGACTAATAATTACTATTCTTAATATTAAAGCTTCCACAAGTAAAAATGAATTTAAAAACCTCTAAAATCTCCTGAGTAAAGTGTGTGAACAAATAAGAAAGCTAAACAAACAATAATAAGCATATGGAATATGCTTGATCTTAATAGGAATAAAAGAAATGCAAATTAAAGCAACCTATCACGGTTACCAAATTAGTATAATTACAGAAAGATAAACATATTTGTATACCTCTAGTGGACATGTAAATTGTTATGATATTTTTAAGACTTTATTTATTTGAGAGAGAGAGCACAAGCACAGGGAGCAGCAGAGGCAGAGAGAGAAGCAGGCTCTCCTTTGAGTAGGGAGCTAGATGTGGAGCTGGATCCCAGGACTCTAAGGTCATGATGGGAGCTTAAGGCAGATGCTTAACTGTCTGAGCCACCCAGGTGTCCCAATAGGATTTTTCTTGAAAGCGTTTTTTTAACGCCTATTAAGAGTCTTAAAAAAATATTATCAGGGGTGCCTGGGTGGCTCAGTGGTTTAAAGCCTCTGCCTTCAGCTCAGGTCATGGTCTCAGGGTCCTGGGATCGGGACTGCATCAGGCTCTCTGCTCAGCAGGGAGCTTGCTTCCCCTTCTCTCTCTGCCTGCCTCTCTGCCTACTTGTGATCTCTCTCTGTCAAAATAAATAAAAAAATAAAATCTTAAAAAAAAATTAGCAACTTTTAACAATTCGTTTTTAGCAATATATGGTAATGATACATATAGAATTATATATTAATAATAAATATTCTTTCTAATAGTAAAAATAATAAACATGCAATAACAATGAAATGGCTAATACATTCTGGTATATCCATACCAGTGATATTATGTACCTATTGAAAATGTTTTCTCTGGGTGCTTTGTGTGTGATATAGAAGTACTCATGGATACAATGTTAAATGAGTTAAGTAGGATATAAAGTGTTTGTGGCAAGATCTCAAATATATTATGTATATGCATACACATATATATACACATATGTATATGCCCATAGGAAAAAAGAGTGGATGCCAATCAAATGAAAATATAACTCATTTATAATTAATATCATTTGGACAAAAATATTGCTGAAGAGAATAAAATATTCTAATCTAAGACTACAGTGACTAAGTAATATCCACCTATATAACAATTCAAAAAATACTGATAATCCTTTGTAATTATTGCATTTCTATGCAAAAATGCTTAGAATATCCTACAGGATGCCTCATGAAGTAGGTCCTGCTTAGCTTTTACCAGTCTTATGACATTCTCTTCCTCATTCACTCTGTCCAGTAACACTGGTCTTCTTTCATTTCCTCAAACTCACCAAAATTTTACCTTCCCTGCATCTTTCACAAATACCATTTTCTCTGGAACCCTCTTTCCTGTATTCTTCTCCTGAGTTAGTACTTAGATGTTACCCTAAATATCATTTGCTGAAAAGGTTTTCCTTCTCCTCCAATTTATACTAAGTTCCCTCTTCTAAAATCTTAGTGACATGGGGTGCCTGGGTGGGTCAGTGGGTTAAACCTCTGCCTTCAGCTCAGGTCATGGTCTCAAGGTCCTGGGATTGGGACTGCATCAGGCTCTCTGCTCAGCAGAGAGCCTGCTTCCTCCCCCACCCCCCTGCCTGCCTCTCTGCCTACTTGTGATCTCTGTCAAATAAATAAAAATCTTAAAAAACAATAGCCAAAAATAATAAAGTCTTAGTGACATACCCTTTTACTTTAATGTTTTCTAAAGTTTGCAATTTTATACTCATGTGATTATTTGTGAATTTTTCTCTCTCCTTGTAAACCACAACCCCTTTCAGTGCAGGACCTTGTCTCCTTAGTTCACACTAGAACCTAGTACCTATCACAATTTCTGTCTTGCTCCATAAAAACTAGATACGTGTTTGTGGCATGAAGAAATCAATGAATGAATGAACAAACATGCAAATTTAATTCTAGGATTTCAGACACGTGCTCCTCAGATATAAGTCCTTTTGATATCTCCCCAAAGGAGTATGACTACAAAAAAAAAAAAAAAAAAAAAAAACAAGATTTACATGCAACCTCATTTATAAACAAAGAAAGCAAATTCTCAGAGAACTGCATAAACTTGTTGTACTTCCTTAAATAGTCTGCTAGCAACCTTAGATTCTGTTTTTTTGCAGTGTGAAGTAACTCATTGAGCTAATAACTTCATGCAAAAAGTTGGGAAATATTAGTTCTCACTGAGCTATTCTTAGTATACAGCATGATGATTACAGAGTCACCTAAGAATACTTTCTAAGGAGCCAAACATAAGATTTGTGATCCTTGTAACACTCTAACCCATCACCATCAAATAGGTCTGTCCTGTGACCCAGGACAGAAGCAGCTCAGCTGTAAGACTCTGTCTCAGAGGCTGGTCTGGCAGGGCGAGATTTTTTTCTGTTTCTCTATACAGTCCACTCTTCCATTTCCTCCTAATATTAATTGATAACTGACACTTATCTATCAACAGCCTCTTTATTCAATATCCAGGTAAGTAGGTATAATGGGTATATTTTCAGTTTAGAAATAGCTGAAGCCAACTCTAATCGTGCAATTTATTCAACAAACACGAAAAACTTGCAATGACAAAAAGCATACAAAACCCCATAGCTGACAGGTGTTTTAGGGGTATACAATATCACCTCAAAACATTACATATCTGTTCCATGGCTGGAGCCATCCGGTGAACCTCACTGTGTGTACTAGAAACCCCCAAATCAGACACGGCGTGAGTTCAAAAATGGTTTGAGCATTTCTACATGCTTTGAAGCCTCCCATTTGGTTTAAAACAAAAACAAAATCCATTCAAAAATCTTTCACAAACCAAAGTAAAATATTTGGGGGCGGGGGGTGGTGATCTGCTGATGAATAGTCTCCTTTTACGAGGTAGCAGAATGGAGAGACTCCTACGCAGAGATGCTCCAGCAGAGTTTGAAACAGGAGCTTCCGTGGTGAGAGCAGAGAACCAGCACCCCCTGGTTCTCTCCTGCCTCTGTGGACTCCAGTCCCCGCCGCTGTGCAGCCCAGGGCTGGGATTTGCCTTTTTCATCATTACGTCGCCGCTTCAACAGACACAACAGCGTAGAGTTTGCACTTGTTCATTATGTCAAGAAAATAGCCAATTAGATATGAGACACAAATTCAATAAGCTGCTGTGTGAGTGTTGAGAGCAGATGAGTTAAGTAATTTTGATAAATTAATGCTTAGCTCCATTCTTGTGGAAGAATATCTCCTAATTACATATTTCTATAGCTTTATTGGCCATGACATGATATACAATCAGAGGTGTCAATACGTTCAGGGGGTATATATTCTATAGCCAAACATTCGAAATGACATACATCTTATTATTGCCCATTCATACTTTCACCAACAAAACAGCAATGATTTTATCTCTGAGTAAAATACATTTTTATTTCTCATGTGTTTCTATTTGCGTGCATTCACATCTCTAGAAATATGTTGGAACTTTATGCAAAAGTATATTAGCAGGGATTTCTTTTCTGAAAAGGAGAAATTTGCTTCCCAAAGAAATAGGGAGAAAGTAATTTTCTCTGTTTTCCCTGTGTTCTTACTGGTCTTCACATTAATTCTTGCTTTGAGCACCAGCTTTTTCCATAGCTGTCATTCCTAATATATCTGGGGTTGATTTTAAGACATTTAAAATGGTCAGGGAGAGAGGTCCCCAGCTATGGTCGATAGCTAAAGAACTCCCTAACATGACACTCATTTAATTTCTTCTGTGTCTCTCAAAGAAATCGTATGGTCAATAATCACCTAATGTGAAAAAACCATAGTATAATGCCTTTCATGTGTCTGTGCTTCGTGAGTATTTATGTAGGAAACACCAGTACCTGCTACTTTAGACTTTTGCTGAGTTTCAATTTTCATGTATTGGGTATTTATTTAATAAAATGGGCTACAGCCATACTCCCCCTGACCTTTCTTTCTGGAAATATGGGCAAGCAGGTAAGCGGTCCTGCAAAGAAGTGGACCAACCACCAGCCACATTCGTCTGCTTATTCAGCGACTAGGCAGACATTATGTTCCCTTTGCTCCGCCGCTGTTCTCTTCCTCCCACAAAATACACTTTATAAGATCTCAGGCGAGCTCACTCCTGCTGCCTGACCCTCTAACTCATTACGGGGAAATGAATTCAAATTGCTTGAAAAGAAGCTGCCTCTTTTATCTTCCCACTGACTGACAAGCAACTACAAAGTTCTCCGACGGGATTCCAAGTTACAAGCTGCACTGCATCACTGCAGTCGTTCCCCCACTGGCGGGTTTTCCCAGAGGGCGGCGTGTCAGAGATACTGCATTGCTTGCAAGCACAGCTCGGAAAGTGCACATTTCCCTCCACACTAAAAACCCGACATCAGGGACTATAAAACAAAGCTGTCCCTTTCCTAACAGCATTAGCCTTCCTGCAGACTCCTTGGAAGTCTGAGGGGTTCCCACATATCATTATTTTCCTTACCTTCCCAAGAAAACAAATGCTTCTCTGCCTCCCCACCCCTTGTAATTTTTATAAAACACAGTTTATTCTGAGAAGAAAGGCATTCAGAGAATCAGACAGTATGCTAAAATCTCTGACTTTCTCTAGGTAACCTTGAAAGATGGACTGCGTTTTTGTGGTTTTTTTTGAGATTTTTCTATTTTTTAAAAGAGATTAATAGTGTTTGAATGTACTGACAATCTAAAGCACTATTTCTGGTGACCGGCAACTCCTGGAGAAGGTGGTGTTGGTATTTTAAGGTGGTTACAAATACGCATCCTCTGGTTTAAACCCAACAGTACTTGGTTCACTGGAGAAGTTTTGGTTCCGTTTTACTTGTTTTTGTTTCTAGCTGGGAATATATGCTGAGAGGCAAACTACTTGACACTGAAAGTGGAATGAGATACTGACCCCATTTATAAAAGGAAAAAAAGTTTACGCTCAGAGAACAATGAATGGGGGGGGCAATCATATTTATATTTCTCTAGTTTTTCCACGTAGAAAAATCCTATTCTGTCTTTAAATTACCCCCCACCTTCAATTCCAGATGTCACCAGGGAGGGAAAACTTCAGGCCCCTGCTCTCTACCCTCTAACTTCAACAACCCAGTACCTTCCACTCCTCAGTCCTTCCCTAACATGGTCTTTATGGTCTCAGTCACAAAGAGTCCCATTTGCATCTCTGACCAAGCCTATTTCATTTCCTTATTTGTTTTGCACTATCCTCGGTAGTTTTGTTTATGTGATGACCACTGACAACTACTGGAGAAAGAAACCCAGGCAAAACATGACCAGGAAAATTGAACATTATACACGTCACCAAAAGAGTTCTGCATAATCCCTGAAATTTACATCAAGCCCTTTTATCCTTCTACAGGCTTCTACCTTAGGGCTTCTGACTCACCTTCTGATTTCTTCCTTCCTGGCAGAACCAGCTGTGATTACTCCAAAGGACTATGCTTTGGAATCCTCTGCTTTTATTAGTTCATTTTTAAAGAAATTTATTGCAAAAAATAATATTTATGTATTATAAAGAATTTTAAAACTTGATTAAGTAAAAAGGGGAAAAAGGAAGTTAAACCACCCAGAGATAACACCCGTGTGTGTGTGTGTGTGTGTGTGTGTGTGTGTGTGTGTGTATGGGTGTGATATTATTTCCAAACTTCCATTTCCCTTTTTAAAAAGTCTTCAAAACTAATTATGATTTTTTTCAGGGCCATCTGTTCTTTCAAGCAAAAAAAAAAAAAAAAAAAAAAAAAAAGGCGAGCACCTGAGTAATGCTAATTTCATTATTTGCTCTCCTTCCCTTTCTCTTTTTCTTTCTCTCTTTCTTCCCCTCCTTCTGCATTCCTTCCTCCCTCCCTTACCCTCCCTCCCTCCTTCCCTTCCTCCCTTCCTTCCTTCCTTTCCCATCCCTTCCCTAACCTTTTCTTCTACTCTTTCTTTTTAAGATACCTTCCTGGTTGAAAACATCCACACTGGGGAAAAAAAAAAAAAATCTCCTAAAACCTATTCTTTGTATGTTTCTATACTGAGGAAAAAAAAAATTAGGAATCAATAGAATGACTCGATTTTAACAGCATGCATTTATCAAATCTATTTATTTATTATTACTAAAATGATATTTCCCTTTGCTAATGCTGAAGGGTCATTTTCATGACACCCTCACTCCCCCCGGGAGGGAAGATGTGGAGAGAATCCACATTCTCTCTTTCTCAAATACTTTTATTCCATGCCACAACACAAAATAGAGGATTAGGAGAAGGAGGCACTTAAGAGACAAAAACTAAGTTGCCATTCAGGTTTTCAGGGCAGGTGAGAGTTAACAGTGCACAAAGGACTCAGCAATTAGCACACCCTGGTGCTTTGCCTTAGAAACTGAGACACAAAACAATTTGTCATGTTATCAAGCAAGGAAGATCACTTCCAGATTCATTCAAAAGTGAGGATAATGAAGAATTAAACTACTCAGAGAGGGCTCTGCAATAACTGCTTAAGATAAAGAGCAGGACATGGTATTGTCTGTTAAGAATAGGAACAGTGTAATGAATCTAAAGAATGTAGTTTAGTAGTAAAGAGGGGGGCGTCTGGGAAGATATTCTACAGGACCTCAGGTTTTCTTTTTCTTTTTTTCCCTCTTTTCCTTCTGAACCATTAGATAGTTTTACAGTATTTGTAGTTGAAAATCTTTTTGAAACTTTGTAAAATAATTATATAAACATAAATTCTCATCGCATGTTATTTTCACCTACCAGTTAAACCAAAAAATTTATAATTTTAAAAACAATGTCACATAAGCTATATTTCTACTACTGTGCTGTCAGTCATTTTCATTTTTCATCCTCAATTTACACACCTCTTCTATTTTAAAAGAATCCCACACTCAATATGTTTCATAAGGAACTTTTATAGTTAATTATAAATGAAATTTTTAGTTAATTTATATATGTGAAGAGAAAAAAAAGTCCTGAAGATGTTGTAAACTGATGTGTTGGAGTTCACTGTTCACTTGTGCAAGGTGAATGAGGCACTCTTGAGAGCCACTGAGCAAAGTATTTATTCGTGGTCAGTAAATGGCATTTATAGACCCTAGAATAATCTAATTTGCACCCTATGTTCCTCATAATTGAATGGACGTCTCAAATCAGGTAGACTCCCGCAGAACTAAGTGCTAATCCTCACTTTTATGGTCGACATTAAGAAAAGGCCGAAAATACTCTAATACATCCCAGAGTGGATTGGGCAATCTGTTAATTTTTGCCATTTACATTTGTTTGTGCTTATTCTGTCATTCTCTCATTAAATCCTCAAACTCAAGTTCTAATCCATCATGGAAGCAAAGGGTACCACCCAATGTTTCCAAAATCTTCCCCCAGTTATCTCTACTCCACTGTTACACCAACATCTGGTTTTTCTCTTGCCTTATGCACTTGAGAACAATTTGACTAGTTTGTCTGTCTTAATTTTTTGCAAAATCTCTGGGAGAAGAGAACCTTTACGTCCAACCTTTGGCGCCATCTTATAGACTTCATATTTGATTTATTAAAAACTAGTTGATAGCCTAATTAATCAGGTTACCATTTTCCACCTGGTAAAATTTCTGTGCTTTAGGGAAAATGACAAAAAAATCCTAGTAACAAAAAAGGCACATATGCTTGTTGCAAGTTGGTGAAAGATCACCCACTAGATATAAATATTTGAAAGTGAATATTAGAAAGCTTTCTTTAGAAAGCTTTCTAAAGACAGGTATCTCAGGGTAAATGGCAAGTATCATTTAAAAAAGCAGTTATTATAAATTATTTAATTATTCATATATGTGTATAATTTATATATAAATAATTTATAAGTATATAAAGTTTAAAATAATTCATAAGTATATAAAGTTTAAAATAATTCATAAGTATATAAAGTTTAAAATAATTCATAAATATATAAAATTTAAAATAATTCATAAGTATATAAAATTTAAAATAATTTATAAGTATATAAAATTACATATAATTAAAAATATTAGTAAATAAATTTAACAAATATGTACAAGACCTATATGAAGAAAACTTTAAGCCTCAATGAGAGACACAGAAGACGAATAGAAAGTATAAACATATTATTGATTAGAAAAGCCCAACATCATAGAAATATTGATTCTACCTAAGTTAACCTATAAATTCAATCTTGTCTTTATAAAAATAGCATCAGGACTTCTGGAAGTAGCAACTTAATGATATTGCTTGAAAGATAATAAATAAGGAAAATAGGTAGGAGAGTTCTTTAAAATAAAAGTAATGAG